>NC_141166.1:217500-240000 GCF_055505025.1 Bos grunniens
GGCCAACGCCACGGAACAGGGGCGGTGTTGGTGGGGCGGCCGCGCGCCACCGCGAGGGGCATGGCTCAAAGCGACCCGTGCTGGGGCAGGGGGAAGCGCGAGTCGGCCGCCAGGGCCCACCGCGGGATCTCACCGCCAGAGGCCTCCCAGCACAGGGACGGTCCCACCGCACGCCCGGGACGACGGACTGGCGCCCCCCCGGCACCCTCACGGGGGCTCACGCCCACCGCCACCGACACACACCCGAGAGCCGCAAGCCGGCCAGGGAGAACGCTCTCCCGCCGCGCACCGGCGGCCCCCACCGTCCCCCACACGCGCAAGGCTCCCCGCGCGCCGCCCCGCCTCGGGGACGCCACCGGCCAACGGAGGCCGGGGGACGACACCCACATGAGGCGAGGCCGGCTCGGCCCCAGACAGGGGAAGGGAGCGCGGGGCGGTCGCACGCGCGGGACGAGGAGGAGAGGCCGGCAACGGCGGGGAGGGGCCGGCAAGCACGCACGGCGGGGGCCGCGGGACAGGGCCGCGGGCGCCATCCGGGGACCACAAAGACACCGGGAACACGGCCGGGCCACCAGGAAAACCAGCGCGGGGTCCCACCGCCACCCACACACGAGGGCGGTCCCGCGACACGCCTGGGACGCCGACCGGTCCCGGCCAGCCCCAGAGCGGGCCCCCACGACCCGGCCCCGCCGCCAGGGCCGGCGAGCCGCCCGAACCCATCTTCCGCCATCCGTCCTCGACAGATCCGTCTTCCGATCTCAGTCTGCCACCCCGAGGCTCGACATCCTGGGGATCACGCTCTCGAGCGAGGCGGCCCCGACCGTGACCGCACGCCGCCACCGGCTGCGGCTCGTGGGGAGAGGACGGGCGCGATAGGCTCTCCCGCACCACAGCTGCGGGGCTGGGGAAGCCGGGGCCGACCGGACGTCGCGCCCCCAACACCTTCCCCCCTTTGCCCCAAGGCTCACCACACCGCGGGGGCCGACCGCGCGCACACGCGACGCACGCACGCTCCGGTCCCCCCCACCTGCCGGACGCCCGGCGGGGCCCAGCGGGACCCTCCCCCAACTCGAAGGGGGGAGGCGCGGGCCGCGGTAGGCAACGAGCGGCACACGGCCCCACCGCGGGGCCGGCGCACCCGCCCCCGCCCCACCGCCCCCAGGGGGGAGGTGGGGGGCGGGATGTTCTGCCCACGCGCTCTTGGCAGCCTCCACGGCGGCCACTGCGCACTCGGGAGGGGCAGCAGCTGGGGGGTCCGATACCCCAAGGCTCCCTCTCGGATCGCTAGAGAAGGCTTTCTCACCGAGGGCTCGCCGCCCCTCACCCGGATCGTCTCTCTCCTTCGGGCCCACGGAGGCGCTCCACGAGCCACCAGTCCTCAGCTGGGGTGGGAGGGGCCTGCGGTACAGGTAGGCGGACCACCGACACAGGAGCGTCTGCGCGGCCGGGGCCAGCGCAGAGCCCCGCGTCCCGTCCCCTGCAAGGCCTCACCCGTCAGCCTCGACGACGAGGGGAACAGGCACGCCTCTCCTACCGCCTCGACCCCCCCCAAAAGAGAGCCCACTCACGGGACACACACACACCACCGCGGTGGGGACCCGAGGAGGACACCGGGGTTAAGGGAAACGACACCACCGCTCGGCCTCAGGCACCTGAGCGACGACCTGGAGCGCTCCAGGAGCACCACCGAGGATCCAACGAGGCACGCTCGCGCACCCACGCGGGGGGGCACAGCGCAGCAGCGGTACAGCCCTCCCCACCGCGGGGAGGGCCGCTCGCGGAGCACACGCCGGGAAGGCGAAGCGAGAGCATCTGCTGTGTCAGAAGACCCACGGCCCCCACTGACGCCACCCGAGGCGGGGGACAGGAGACCGAAGGTCAGGGCCAGAGGCCGCAACCCAGCCCCCGCCTTCCTCCCCCTCCCCGACGGCCAGGGGGAAAAAGTCAGGCGAGGGGCCCCGCGGACAGACCGAGAAGAGCAGACACGTTCACCGGGAACACCTGTCCCTCGTCTGGCACGGCTTAGGCCCGGCCCGGGAGAGCACGACCACACCACATCGATCGGATGAGCCAAGGTGGAGCGGGGGGAAGGCACGGCGAGGACAGTCACCAGAGGGGCCCGCTTTAAGCCTCACCGGCAACCTCCGCCCCCCACCTCGCCTCAGGCGAGAGCGGCCCACGACCCCAGGAGGTTCGAGAACGCCTGACACGTGGCACGGAGCCCACAGGGCGGGGGTCGCATCTCAGCCTTCACCGGGTGCCCGCAGCGGGGAGCGCACAGGGTAGAAGACCCACGGCGCCTCGCCCCGCCGCCCTCGGGTCGCCCAGAGACCGGAGGTGGCACCACGAGTCGGGTCAGCCAGACAACACCACACAGGAGCCGGCGCACAGGCCCAGGCGGGCGGCTCCAGCGGCAAGGGCCGAACCGGGGACCAGAGCTGGCGGCCCGAAGGCCCAGAGCCCCGCGTACATCCAGAGACCCAAAGTTTCCTCGGCGGCAGACACCGAAGCAGACCGTGTCAGCACTTACCTGGTGGTAAAAAAGGCCCATTAAGGGCGACGAAATGACAGCAGCCGACAGCGGGGCCCATCCACGACTCGCATGGAGGACCCCCGGAACCTTGGCCCGGCCACCTGTCCCCAGCGCTACCCCACAAACACCAGGCCCGGAGCTCTCGTGGCGGGGGGGGGGGGGGGGGGGGGCTGGGGGGGGGGGGAGTCATCTGGTCGACCGGGGGAAGGGGAGCAGGGGGAGGGGGCGCGCGATGGCCAAAGTGGGGGCGCGGACACCCACCAAGGGAGAGGGAGCTGGCCGGGGGCGCCCTCTCCCGCTTCGCCCACACGGGTAGGGGTACCGGTCCGTCGGAGTCTCCGAACGGGGATTTGGCTTCGATGAGCATCAAGAAACAAGAAGGAAGAACCGTCAGCGAGGCGCCTCCAACGAGACGAGCGGGCCCCGACCAGGGACCGCGCCCGGGCGGGACCCAGACCGTCCTAGATGGGGCACCCAGGACGGCCCGAGCCGGTCCCCACCTCCTGACCTGGGTTCAGGGAGGTGGGGAGGGGTGAGACAAAGTCGCATCCGACGACCGAGACCCACGAAGGCACGCTGAAGGGTCGGGCGCGCCCTCCCCGGCCACCCGCGGAAGCAGGGTCCGGTCCATCCACGTCTCCGGACCCATCGGGACTTTGAAAAAGAAACAGCATGTGTGCCAGGAGACGCCTCGGGCGACCGGACCCCACGGGTTGGGGGGGGGGGGGGCGGCCGCACACGCGCCCGCCTCTCCCCGTCAACCCTCACGACTCCGGCGGGCGGGTCCCCACCTCCGGAGCGGGGCCGAGGGCGAAGCACACGCTCCTGAGGGCGGCCCAGGAGGAGTCCGGACCGCCGAGCCCGAGTCCAGGCGCTCCGGGCAGGGAAGACCCTCTCCCTGCCCACCGCGGCGGCCCGGCCCAGGGAGGGTCCGGCCGGTCCTTCTCCGCGGCCACAGGGGCACGGGGAGATGCTGGTCGACCCGGTCCGGCCACCGCAGAGCCCGGCCCCGGAGCGCCGCGACGATCACCCTCCTCAGAAACCTAGAGAACCAATCTCCGGCGACAGCAGGACGTCCCTAGGCCTCGGCGCCACCGGGACTGTCGCCGCCAGCATAGCCGGTGTCTGAGAGCTCTGCCTCGGGCCCGGCGGCTGAGTCACAACCCTCCTGAAGGGCTCGCCGAAGCTCCGGAGGGGGAGGGACAATATACAAGCGGCCGCCAGGTGGCTCCCGACAACCGGCTCGAACGTCCCGAGGACGGGTCGCTGTCGCCGGCCGCCGGGGACGCCGCAGCGCCGGCCGCCCAAACGCCCGAGCTCGGCCCGGAGCCTCCGCCGCCGAGCGACGCGACGCGACGCGACGCGACCCCGGCCGCAGAGGAAGGGAGAGGAGCCGGGAGATCTCTCCCCTGGAGGCTGCCACGAAAGAGCCGCGATCCCCCCCCCCCCCCCCACGCGATTCCAGGGTGGTGGGGGGACATTCCACGGAGACGCGGGCGGGCGGCGGGGGCTCGGGGCGGGGTGGGCGGAGAGAGGGGGCACCAGTGACATCCCAGGAACCCCCGGCCCCCGGCCCCCCGAAAGAGAGGGGCGGGAGGGAGGGAGGGAGAAAAGGAGGGAAGGAGGGAGGGAGGGAGGGAGGGAGGGACCGGCAAAGCGAAACCAGGCAAGCGCTGCTGGGAGAACAAAGCCGGACTTTCGAAAGCAGACACGGACACAGACACACAAGCCTAGGAGTAAGAAAGGAAAAGAAGGAGACACTCGGACCCCCAAGAAGAGAAAACAAAACTCAACCTGGGTAGAGACACCGTGACAAAGTCCAGAGACGACACACACAAGCATGCGCGGGTGGGTGGGGAAAGTGCACTAGAGGTCAGGAGAACATGGATTTCAACACCACTGGCCACAAACAGCGGAAAGGCGGACGGCCTGGGAGGTCTGGGGTGGCAGGGCTGCGGGGGGTGGGGGGTGGGGGGTTGGGGGGTTGCGGGGAGGGTGTGGGGGGGTGGTATTGAGGGGCGTGCTGGTGAGGAGGACGGAGTCCATAGGGATCCACTAAATAAACCCCGGGTCCCGTGACAACAGCCACCTCAATGAATACATAACTTTTTCACGTAGCTCAGAAACGAAATGAGACAAAACCACCAGGCAGGAAAGTCAACTCGTGGAACTGTCCTGGCAGCTTAAAAGTCAGAGAGAGAGAGGAGAGGGAGAGGGAGAGGGAGAGGGAGAGGGAGAGGGAGAGGGAGAGGGAGAGGGAGAGGGAGAACGCATACACATGTGCGTATACACGTGTACATATGTATACGCACACGTCATCGCGTCTATATATACGTGCACGCAGGCGTATAAACACACACGTACGAAGGGCATGCTCACGTACACGCACGTGTCTGTGTGCGCACGTGTATGCCTAGGCGTTTCTAGTGTGCGTGTATGCTTGCGTGTATATACGCAGAGGCATCTATACACATACGTACACGGATAGACACAGGCGTGAACACACATGCTCACATGTGCAGAGACGTCGGGATACATAGGCACACACACACACATACACGCGGACGTGTCAACGCATCTAGATGCACGTATAGTGTGTATACGTGTGATGTCTGCGCACAGGTGTGGATGCACGTCTATGCGTACCCGTACGTGCATGCTTGCATAGACACACATATCTGCGTGTGTATGTGCACACGTGTATGTACACACGTATACATACGTACGGACGCATACGCAGACGTCTACAGAGAGCGTATGTACGTCCACACAGACGCACGCGAGAATCTGTGCCTACATACACACGTGTGTATGTATACGTAGACGTGCACGCATGTACGTATGTACAGGTGCCCGTGTGCATCTAGAGTGCCTATACACAGATCGATGTGCATAGATGCACACACATGTATACGCATACGCAAACGCGCGTGTGTATACGTACATGTACATGTGCATCAGTGTATGTGTGCATGTATACCCATGTGTCTGCGTGGATGTCTACGTGCGCGCGTGTGTGGTGTGTGTATCTATGGGTGTACATTCGTACATATATATACTCACAGACACACACGTACATACCCGGGCGGAAACACACATCCGTGTGTGTGTGTGTGTGTGTGTGTGTGTGTGTGTGTGTGTCTGTCTGTCTGTCTGTCTGTCTGTCTGTCTGTCCGGGGAAAGCACAAGCATATTGCAAAAGGGGCTTTTCTGTCCAACACCGATCAAGGCGTCAGACACCTCAACCTCCAAAAGGGAAACAACCCCCGATGAGCGAAGTGGGCAGGAGGCCCGAACAGACCCCTTCCTTCCAAAGAAAGGTGGAACAGGCAGACACCCAGAAGCACAAGGTAGAACACACATCCACGGCAGGGCTGGGCTGGGCTGGGCTGGGCTGAGCTGGGGCTCCTGGGGGTGGGGGCGGGCTCACGGAAGCACCCCACCCCGGGGCGTTTCCCTGGACAATGATCCTTCTCATTCGGAGGGGAAAGGCCCAGGAGCCGGGAATCGCAATCACGACAGCAAGTTCGAACCATCAGAGGACAGTGGCTCCTGATGGATCGAACGCGTTTTTTCTGCAGCTGAGAAAACTGTGGGCGGACTCAGAGAGATCAGATCTCATCCCCTGGCGCCTCACAGACAGAGAAACCACATCCCTAGGGAAAAGAGTCCTGCGATGTACACTCCCCCAAAGATTCCCCCATTCGACCCAACCCAGCAACTCCACAGGGTGCCCACGGAGGGAAGGGACAAAGAAGATACGGATGTGTGCATGTGTGGGATCGACCCCTATACCTAGGTCGACTTCCGTACACACATCATGATAGAACTCTGTCTGTGTGCCTATGCCTGGATCTATTCACGTGCACGCGTGCTCACGCGCATGCAGACAGACACACACACACACAGAGGAATGGGACTCAACCACCAGAAGGGAATGAAATCTCACAGTCTGCAGGAACCTGGAGAGACCTTTAGAGGGTATTATGCTACATGAAATACCTCAGATCAGTCGTTTCCATGCAGAACCTACCAAACCATACGCGGTGAACAGAACCGAACCAAACAGAAACAGGCTCAGACATACTACAAAGGAACACACCGGGGCGGGGGGGGCGGGGCGGGGGGGCGGGGGTGAGGAGAGAGTGAGTGAGTGCCCCTGGCGAGGGAGACAGACGAAGTGGTGCAACCTTCCACTTATGAAATACATGAGTCACGGGCACGTCATCACACCAAATGTCATTTGCCGTGACACCAGGTGGTGACGGACAGTCACTAACTAGATGTATCCTGGTGATGGCTGTGTCATGTGCTACACTAAAACATCGTCTGTACAGCTGAAAATTAAAGGGGGGAACGACCCCCCCCCCCCAAAGAAAAAGGAAAGGAAGAAGGAAGGAAGGAAGGAAGGAAGGAAAGAAGGCAAAAGTAAACGTTGGCAGTCAGTTAGACGTCCGTTTGAGAAGAGTGGGACTTGTGTGTGTGTGTGGGGGGGGGGGGGGGGGAGAAACTAGGGTGAGGAGGAGGAGGAGGAGGAGGAGGAGCAGGAGGAGGAGAAAGAAAAGGACCCGATTGCCTTGAGGGGGAGGAGGAGATGAAAGATCCCAAGAGTGGACAGGACGGTCAGGTGAGTGCCATAGGGAAAGGAAACGAAGCCAAGCAACCGAACACACTGCCAACGGTGGTTTTGTTCAGTCCAAGATCAAGATGGGGACAGCACGGTGTCCTCCAGCACACAGCGACACACAGGCCTCACTCGGCAGGGGGAGTTGGGGATAACCCTGAACGCCGAAGCGGACAAAAGAAGCCGTCACGTTCATCCATGGCTGAAAAGTACCATGGTCCCACGACATTCCAAACTCCTCTCAAACCATTGAAAGACTCTCTCCCTCACTCGCCGTTCAAAATGTAGAGAACAGGAAAGGAGCGAAACGATGGTGGGTGGCTGGCTGGCTGGCTGGATTTCCGTGATGGTGTGATTAGGGAACACATGGACAGAAAAGCATCCGATTCACTTGTGTAAAGAATCTCTCTTGCCTTCTCGGCCTGGTGTCTTTCCTCTGTCTGGATGATTCCCCTCCCCCACCCCACCCCCCCCACTCCCAGCTTGAAGATCAGCCTCCAAAACGAAGCCCTTTGTGCTCTCCAGGTCCCGCCGCCACGATCTCTTTGGAGCGCCCTTCCGAAGGGGAACGTTTTCATCCACGTCATCGCCCTGAGACAGCTTCAGCCTGTCCCTCCCCCCCCCCCACCCACCCCCCCCCCCACTCCACCCCAAGCCCCCCGCCCACCCCCCCTCTCTCCCTCCTGCTCCTCTTCCCCCTCCTCTGAACTGTCGAGCTCCCCTCGCGCTGGCCTCTCACCCCACACGGTGGCAGTGTTGGCCTAGGTATGCTCAGGTGTCTCCTAACCGCATCCGAGTGGACTTGCACTGTTTCTCAGCTGCGTCGTTCAGGGACCATGTTTTTCCTGGCCTTTTCCGCGGGTGGGGGAGACCCGGACGGGCCGGGGCCAGGCGGGGTGGGGGAGCCTGCGTGTGGGGGGAAGGGTGGGGGCAGAGAGGAGGAGGAGGAGGAGGAGGAGGAGGAACAGGAACACAGCTCCCCAGCGCCAGTGTGTGCCTGCGGCCTGGAAAAGAGATCACGCACCAGGCTGGCTCCGAAAAGGGGATCGATCGGTCAGGAGACCGGGCACGTTTGTGCTTCGCCGAGTCCCTGCAGATCGGACAGGCAGTGGCAAGTGTGGGGCTTCCCACACTTAGAACTGTTCACCCATCGTGGACACAGGCGTCTGGCACACCGGGGGTTAGGCTCTCGGTGCGATCGATGTCCACAAGCCGTAGCCACTGAAACGTGTGCACCCTGGAGCCGCCGCCGCCGTGCAGAGGGAGATCTCATCCGGCTCCGCGGGTCCTTCCCGTGAGTAGGCCGGGATCTCGGGAAGCACAGACATCCAGAGCATTGAGTGAACCTGACCGTCACGCTTTCCGAGTCCAAGTGAACCCGAAGGGAGGGTCCCTCACGTGTGGGTTTGTCTCTCCATCGGAGGCATCCTCTCTTGGAGCCGATTAGGGTGCCGCGGGCCCCGTGGAGCAGAGAGGACAGAGAGTTCCCTTCGGTCCCCTGCTCCTCCCACGGGCGCGCACGGGCACGCTCCCCAACGGTCCTAGGAACATCCTGCCCCAGAGGAGCGTGCCGGCCGGCCACAGCCCACCTACAACGGAGGCGTCCGTGTCCGTCCGTGTCCGTCATCCTCGTCCAGAGTCCCCCGTCTGCCTGCCCTCGCCTTCGCGCCTGGCACTGTCCGTCCATTCTGTAGGTTCATATCGAACCTGCCCGGAGCCCGGCGGCATCTTCCCGGATCAGGGATCGATCGAAAACACCCTGTCCCCTGCCTCATCGGCAGGTGGATTCTTCACCACTGGACCACCAGGCAGGGAAGTCCCTTCACAGCCTTCTAAACTCATCTACCCCGAAACAGTCCACGTCGTCCTCCAACTCATTGGACCATCACGACTGAAATGAAGGAAAATATGTGCGTTCGAGAATGTCTTCACTCCTCAGTGCTTCTTGCTTTAGAACCACCAAGGCATCTCTCTCTCTCTCTCTCTCTCTCTCTCTCTCACACACACACACACACACACACGAACAGAGGTGGGCTCATAGTCCAAAAGAAACCAACGTTTGTGTGTATCCATCCCACTTGCTGTGGCTGTCGTGCCGTCGCTCATCAAAGAAGCTGATCTGATACGGAATCCGATGTCTTCTTCTCTAGGACACGTCGAGAGGCAGCAAGCGTGCCGGTGTGTGAGCACCGAAGGTCAACCCGGCATGATGGAGCCCGGCCAGGTGTGTGCTCAGAGGCCCACCTAGATTCGAACTCCAGTTCCCGGAGGGGAGCGGTGGGAACAGGAGTGTGGACTGCGAGTCCAATCCTCACCTTACAAAAAGGCAAAATCATCCCCTTCCTCCCTTATCGGCGTCTGCACGGCTCCTCCTGGACTCAGGGATCCCATCGAAAGGACGTCCAGGTTGTGTCCTTCTCCCTGGCCCGATCGTTTCGAACCTCTCCAAGAAAAAGCGGTGACGTCAAGAGATCCGTCTTGAGTTCGGGACTGGGGCTTCCCCGGGGGCCCCGTGGTCAACGATCCCGTGCCCATGCAGGAGACGTGGGTTTCGCCCCCGGTCCGGGAAGAGCCCACACGCTACCCATACGCCTCGGTGATGGAGTCTGTGCTCCAGATCCTGGCCGCTGCGAGTGTTGAGCCCACACCCAGCAGCCACTGAAGCCCACGTGCCCCGGCGCCCCTGCCCCCCAAGAGGAACCACAGCCACGAGAAGCCCAGACACACGACCGTAGAGCGACCCCCTCTCTCCACAGAGAGAGAACAGCTTGCACGGCCACGAAGACACACAGAGCACGCCCCCACAGACATCAAATACGTCCAATGATCGTCGAGCGAGACGGCCTGCCTGAGATCGGACGCGAGCGGCCAATACCTAGTCCCGTCACTCGGGAAGCTCCCTGAATCTTCTGTCGATACACATAAAGAAACCCTAGCTCACTGTGCCATGGGCAGCGCGGGGAGCTCTCCGTACAGTGCCGAGAGCACCGTGGAGACGTGACCCGTGGGCACCGTGAGCGTGACTGTTCTCACGAAGTCCCTCACAGTCCGGGCCCTGGAGATCGGCCCACGCGGACCTGCAGGCGATGGTCGGCCATCCCTCTCGGCTCCCTGCGCGCTCACGGGTCCAGGTGTGCCGTGCCCCCAGCATCCGCTCGCATCTTCTCGGCCTGTCTCCCCCGTGCCGCTCCACTGACTTGGAATCCTTCTCCCCTCTCGTCTCGTCTGACACGTTTTCTTTCCTGTTCGACCATGTCTGGCTCGCCGGGCACCACTTCCCGTCGTTCTTCTCGTCTCACCGCCCTCGTCTCGTGGAAATCATTCTCTGGGTCTCCGCTCTGTTCCCTAAGGACTCTGTCATCCCTCCACTCATCTGGGGATCGACTGGCACCTAGGCAACCCCGGTCCGTGACAACCGTGGTTCCGTGTCTATCGAATGACATGCCGACCGCAGGGGGCTCGTGGACGCGTACGAGCCGTGGAAAGCTGGCACCGGGGAATCATCCCGAGGACACACCCTCCGGTTCCACGGTGCTCACGGGAGCGTTTGGGTCGTCGTCGTCGTCGTCGTCGCCGTATTCCCTAAGACGTACGCAGTCGCGTGGATTCAAACGGCGTCTATTGGGAAAGCACGGATCGCTCCCCGGATCACCGGAGAAGGCCACGGCAACCCACTCCAGTCCTCTCGCCTGGAAACTCCCATGGGCGGAGGAGCCCGGTAGGCCACGGTCCACGGGGTCGGGAAGAGTCGAACACGACCGAGCGACTTCCCTTTCCCTTTTCCCTTCCACGCATCGGAGAAGGCCGTGGCAACCCACTCCAGTGTTCTCGCCTGGAGAATCCCAGGGACAGGGGGGGAGCCTGGCGGGCTGCCGGCTGTGGGGTCGCACAGAGTCGGACACGACGGAAGCGACTTAGCGGCAGCCGCAGCAGCAGCAACCGGATCACCTCAGAAGGACTTAGACACGAGTCTCGGTGGAGAGAGGATGGATCCTGCCAACCATCTCACTTCTGGGTAGACCTCGAAAGAAAATAAAACCTGAAACTCGCAGAGAGAGGCCTGCACCCCCAGGTCCATCGCAGCATCCATTCACAAGAGTCAAGATGGGGACCCAGCCCAAGTGTCCATCAAGGGAAGACTAGATCAAGAAGATACACGATCCAGGTAGAGATCGATCGATAGGGAGATCTAGGTGTCCCAGGTAGCCCCAGGAATGAACACAGTCTTACATCGTGATCGCATGGATGGGACTTAGGGAGTGATGCCCAATGAAGAAGTCAGGTAGAGAAAGAAAAAGAGTTTCTCCTGTCACTGACATGCCATGCAAGGCCACCTAAAACAATGAAAACGATCATCACAGAGCGGCTGGGGGAGGGAGACATGGGAAGATGCCGATGTAACGGCGGGCGGGGGAACTTCACGGATAAGGTACATATATACTGTCTACGTCACAAAGAGCACGGTGATTCTAAAGAATAGTATTGGTATTATCGTCGTCTCATATTCGGAGAAGGCAACGGCACCCCACTCCAGTCCTCTTGCCCGGAAAATCCCGTGGACGGAGGAGCCCGGTAGGAGCCCGGTAGGCCGCAGTCCACGTTGTCGCACAGAGTCGGACACGACGGAGCGACTTCCCTTCCCGTTTTCCCTTTCACGCCTTGGAGAAGGACATGGCAACCCACCGCAGTGTTCTTGCCTGGAGAACCCCAGGGACGGGGGTGCCCGGCGGGCTACCGTCTACGGGGTCGCACAGATTCGGACACGACGGAAGCGACGCAGCAGCAGCAGCAGCAGCAGCAGCAGCATTATCCTATTCGAAAGTCGCCATGACCGTGGACATGACGCATTCACTTCCCGTACAATGGAAGAAGGACATGGCAACCCACTCCAGTAGTCTTGCCTGGAAAATTCCATGGACGGAGGAGCCTGGTAGGCTACAGTCCGTGGGGTCGCAAAGAGTCCAGCACGACTGAGTGACTTCACTTTCTTTCGCATACAGTCATGGCATGTATGGGTTGTGGTCAAGCTATGAGCTACCGCTTGGGTGGTCATGAATGATTCTTTTGCAACAGACAGGTGCATCAAGTCACCATTCTGTACACGTTAGAACAGAGGATGTTGTATGTCCTTAACGAAGAACATTCTATTTCAATACACCGGGACATGACACACATAACATCACCTAGTTTTATTATCTTTCAATGAATGGTCAGTATTGGCTGCACGCCAAAAAAAAAAAAAAGGAAAGAAAGAAAAAAGAAAAGAAAGCTTTATTGTGTGTGGGGGGGGGGGGTGGGGGGTGGGGGGGGGGGAGGGTCTTAGATATTGCCATGCAGGGACACAGATTTCAATAAAACCCAGGGAATGTTCCACAGGAAAGAGTCAGGGGCCTAGAAAGCTGAACCTCGTGAGGTTGTCAAGCCAGCTGAGAGCAATTAGGATTTGCTGTCATGCAACAAGGGACATGTTTCTTCTTCCAGGGTAGACGGTCACAAGGTATTTAGGGAAAGGGGAGGGTGTGAGAGGTATCTTGAATTTCGGGAACACTGTTTCCTTAGATGATCTGGAGGCCTCTGGGACCCAGTCAGTGCTCCAAGTGGACATTCCATCCAGACTGAGACACACGGACCTCTTCCTCGATGGCCTCCCCTCTCTATTTGGGGGAGCTCTCTCGGCCACGCTGATTCCACTTGGATGTGTCTTTCCCACGTCACACCCTTTGGCATTCAAAGATATCCTTCCATCGTTTTCTAAAGAGACCCGGTGTATGTATCTTTGGAGCGATGATGAGCATCAGACACGATCCCTCTCCGTGGCGCGGTTTCGGGCACGACACACCAAGACGGGGACACATACATTCCACGTCCCTCTCGGCCATCGAGAGAGGCCGTGTACGGCACGTGATGCCACGGGACCGGTGAGGTCCTCGGGTTCAGCCCTCCCTCGACTTGGCTGTGGTCTTTGGTTTTGTTCTGTTCCGTGTGTGCTTTCTGACCCACGTGATCTCTCCGGATAGGGCACCCCATCCAAGCTCAAACCCATCGAGTCTGTGTGACTCCTATTCACGCATCAGGTGGGGATATCGACGCCCTCCACGTGGATCCATCACAATCGCCGTTCTGGGTTCAGGAGGATCCTGTTGTGTGTTCTGGGCGCGCTACGTGCTGTCCGTGTGAACTGTGGAATGAGGTTCGTGACATTGAACAGGAGACAGGGATCAAGACCATCCCCATGGAAAAGAAATGCCACAAAGCAAAATGGCTGTCTGGGGAGGCCTTACACATAGCTGTGAGGAGAAGAGAAGCGAAAACAGAGGAGAAAAGGAAAGATACACACATCTGAATGCAGAGTTCCAAAGAATAGCAAGAAGAGATAAGAAAGCCTTCTTCAGCGATCAATGCAAAGACATAGAGGAAAAGCACAGAATGGGATAGACTAGGGATCTCTTCCAGAAACTCAGAGATACCAAAGGAACATTTCATGCAAAGATGGGCTCGATACAGGACAGAAATGGTATGGACCCAACAGAAGCAGAAGATATTCAGAAGAGATGGCAAGAATACACAGAAGACCCTTACAAAAACGATCTTCACGACCCAGATAATCACGATGGTGTGATCCCTGACCTAGAGCCAGACATCCTGGAATGTGAAGTCAAGTGGGCCTTAGAAAGCATCACTACGAACAAAGCTAGTGGAGGTGATGGAATGCCAGTGGAGCTCTTCCAAATCCTGAAAGATGATGCGGTGAAAGTGCTGCACTCAATATGCCAGCACATTTGGAAAACTCAGCAGTGGCCACAGGACTGGAAAAGGTCCGTTTTCATTCCGATCCCAAAGAAAGGCAATGCCAAAGAATGCTCACACGACCGCACACTTGCACTCATCTCACACGCTAGTAGAGTCATGCTCAAAATTCTCCAAGCCAGGCTTCAGCAATATGTGCACCGTGAACTTCCTGATGTGCAAGCTGGTTTTCGAAAAGGCAGAGGAACCAGAGATCCGATTGCCAACCTCCGCTGGATCATGGAAAAAGCAAGAGAGTTCCAGAAAAGCATCTATTTCTGCTTTCTTGACTATGCCAAAGCCTTTGACGGTGTGGATCACAGTAAACTGTGGAAAATTCTGGAAGAGATGGGAATACCAGACCACCTGACCTGCCTCTTGAGAAATCTGTACGCAGGTCAGGAAGCAACAGTTCGAACTGGACATGGAACCACAGACTGGTTCCAAATAGGAGAAGGAGCTCGTCAAGGCTGTCTATCGTCACCCTGTGTATTTAACTTATACGCAGAGAACATCATGAGAAACGCTGGACTGGAAGACACACACGCTGGAACCAAGATTGCCGGGAGAACTATCAATCACCTCGGATGTGCAGATGACACCACCCTCATGGCAGAAAGTGAAGAGGAACTCAAGAGCCTCTTGATGACAGTGAAAGAGGAGAGTGAAAAAGTGGGCTTAAAGCTCCACATTCAGAAAACGAAGATCACGGCATCCGGTCCCATCACTTCATGGGAAATAGATGGGGAACCAGTGGACACGGTGTCAGACTTTATTTTTCTGGGCTCCAAAATCACTGCAGATGGTGACTGCAGCCATGAACTTAAAAGACGCTTACTCCTTGGAAGGAAAGTGATGACCCACCTAGATAGCATATTCCAAAGCAGAGACATTCCTTTGCCAACAAAGGTTCGTCCAGTCAAGGCTACGGTTTTTCCTGTGGTCATGTATGGATGTGAGCGTTGGACCGCGAAGAAGGCTGAGCGCCGAAAGAATGGATGCTTTTGAGAGAATGGTGGTGTTGGAGAAGACTCCTGAGGGTCCCTTGGACCGCAAGGAGATCCAACCAGTCCATTCTGAAGGCGACCAACCCAGGGATTTCTTCGGAAGGACTGATGCGAAAGCTGAAACTCCAGTCCTTTGGCCACCTCATGCGAAGAGTTGACTCATTGGAAAAGACTCTGATGCTGGGAGGGATTGGGGGCAGGAGGAGAAGGGGACGACAGAGGAGGAGATGGCTGGATGGCATCACTGACTCCATGGACGTGAGTCTCAGTGAACTCCGGGAGTTGGTGATGGACAGGGAGGCCTGGCGTGCCGCGCTTCATGGGGTCACCAAGAGTCGGACACGACTGAGCGACTGATCTGATCTGATCTGATCTGATGTGCTGTCCGTGATCTCACGTGCCTTTCGGGCATGGGTGATGGAGACGGACACCAAGCGGCAGGGCGGCCATCTGGCATCTCGGCCTAGAGCGGTTTCACAAGTGACATCTCAGAACCGGGGCTGAGACAGCCATCCCTCCCCGGGCCCCCCTCGGTGGCCGGGATGGGGGTGGGGTGGGGGAGTGTGAGGTTAGGGAGACGGGAGTGGGGGGGCTGGGCTAAGGGTCGGGGTCGGGGGGGGGGGGCGGGGGGGGGCGGCGCGCGAGGCGAGGGGACCGTCCCAGTCCCCCTGAGAAGTGAAGGCAGGTTCCGTCCCCCTGAGAACTTCCTGCCTTCAGGCGTGTGAGAGGCGTAGGTTTCTCTCCAATCCACGGCCACGCATCATTTTCCGCCCTGTTCAAAAACACAGACAAAAAACGTATTTGTTTATCTCGGCTTGTTTTCTGGCCGAGGCCAAAGACCTCTTCAAGCGTGTCCAAAGGGTCTGACAGGATGGGAGGGTGCAGGTCAATCCATGTGTCAAGAGATCCAGAGAACCTGTCACAACTGTGACTCGGGCGTTTTTCAGAAACAGGCCCATCTGGATGTATTCCCTGGACAGGAGTCACCCCAGAAGTTTCCTTGAAGGGATCGAGTTGCAGGAGTCGGGGTCGTGGCCCCGCCGCCGCCGCCGCCGCCGCCGCCGCCGCCAAAGGGCCCCCTCAGCCCGGCAGGCCGGCAGGCCAGCAGGCCCTGCAGGCAGGGGCTATTGTCTGTGGGCCCCACCCCCACCTTCCCCCACCCTCCCCCTGCAGGGCCTCGCCGGATAGCTTCATTCAAATGCAGAAAGCTTTCCAGTCAAGTCAGAGCCTCTGACTTCGCCTCGAGCTTCTCTCTATTGAATGGTGATCCGCCCCACCCAGCCATTCCATGTCTCCACCTTGAGACGGCCCCTTCGGCACCGCGCGGAGGAAGGGGGCTGGGGGGTGGGGAGGGAGGCCGAGGGACAGATTCGCCTCGTGTCAGGCCAAAGGAGTCTCCTCCTTTTGGTAACCCAGGAAACCCCGCTCACGCGTGTGAGGATCACGGACGTGCGTGGAAACAGCCACCGTCCCTTGACATCTTCCCCTCCGTGGGAGGAGGTTTTCCTCCCTGCCTGCCTTCAGAGGGACAGAAAAGGAGGGAGGGGCAGAGCGTTCCTCTGGCGCTGGCCGGCTCTTAAGTCACTTGACTCCAAAACACTCCACAGGGCACGGAGGTTCACGTGCAGTGGGGTGGGGTGGGGTGGGGTGGGGACGGCGGCCTACTCCGGACCCCACCAGTTTTCCCTCCTCTTGACACTTGCCTGGAACCCATGAAAAGCTGAGCTGGTGACTGTGTGTGTGAGTGCGTGCATGTACGCGTGTACATGAGAGACGGCGCGTGTGCGTGTGCGTGTGCATGGACGTGAGAGAAAAAGAAAGGAAAAAAAAAAAAAAAATCCAGAAGGAAGGAAGGAAGGAAGGAGGGAAGGAGGAGGGAGGGACGAAATAGGTTAGTTCGTAGGGGCCTCCGTGTCATGGCAAGAGTTTCTGAGCACAGATCCTCCGTTCAGGGAAACAGTGATCGTATCTCCTCTCAGGAGGCCGTGATGTCGATGGACGGGTGCGGGAAAGCAGGCCTGGGGTGCAAGCCATCAGGTTTTGTGTGTGTGTGTGTTTTTTTTTTTCCCTCAGAGGCACTTGTAGGGAAACCAAGGAAACACACAGGTTCATCCCTGGAGCGGATTCGAGAAACCAGTCGGCAGAGGGAGAGGCAGTCTAGGAGGCTGATTTTTAGACGTCAGGGTCGGGCCCTGGAGCGGGTTGCCATGTCCTTCTCCAGGAGGCCTTCCTGGCCCGGGGATGGAACCCGGGTCTCCTGCATCGCAGGCAGACTCTTGACCGTGTGAGCCACCAGGGAAGCTCCGTCAGAAACATTCACCAAGTCCTCTAGCTTCCATCCGCAGGGCTTCAGGCACAGGGCCTTTTGAGTTCTCCGTCAGAAGGGCAAGAGAACATGGGACGTTGGTCCCTCCCCCCCGAGAGAGGGTTGTTTGATAACGGAGGCAGCTCGGAACACTTCAGGCTCCAGTCCCCCTCTCGGGTGAAGAACCACACGCAAAGCAACACACACACACACACACACACACACACACACACACACACACACACACATATATAGGACACGACTCTCCTATCCGGAAGTGTGTACCCCCGTTTCACGGAAACATCCTCTGGGCCCCTAAGGAACGTGTGGCAATCACTCTGGCCAAGGAGATAAGAATCCTCCACGGAGAGTTTCTGAAGTCTGGAAGGACCAGGTCGAGAGAAAAAGAGAGACGATTCCCTTCTGCTGAGAGGGGTGCTGTATGAAGCGACCAAGGGGATGTCCATCTTTCCAAATTCCCATTTTAAACCTCGTGTCCTTTTCGGTCCTTTGTTTTTCCCTTTGTATCTGGAAAGCAACAGGTGGAACGGTAGGTCCTTTCATTATTTTCTTTCTTTCTTTCTCTCTTTCTTTCTTTCTTTTTCCTGCCTGCCTGCCTGCCTGCCTGCCTGTCCGCCCGCCCGTCCCTCCATCTGTCTTCTCTCTGTCTCTCTCGCTTTTCACTCAGGTTAGGGAATTAAAAAAAAAAAAAAAAAAAGAGGACTCTGTATTTCTGCAGGTCAGGAAGCAACAGTGAAAACTAGACGTAGAACCCAACAGGCTGGTTCCAAATAAGGGAAAGGAGTCCATCAAGGCTGTCTATCGTCACCCTGCTTATTGAATGTACACGCTGAGTACACATCATGAGGAGCGCTGGGCTGGATGAAGCACAAGCTGGAATGAAGATGGCCGGGAGACATATCCATCCCCTCAGATATGCACACGACAGCACCCTCACGGCAGAAATGAAGCCCAGGGTGGGTTTCCAAAGTCGTGTTCGTTTCAGGTGTTCAGTCTTTTCCCTTGGAGAGGTTCATGCAACATCATACGTCTACTTTCCCGTGCTGGCATAGTATATAGTAGGTGCTTGTGGATTCTTTGGATGTACAGTTTATGTGTCCATGTGCAACCAGCCCTCCTAAGTGGACCGTCCTGCCCTTCCTCCCCCCGCCCCAGCCCCCCCCCCCCCCCATCCTCTTTTCCTCAAGAAGTCAGGCATCCACTTCAGCCTCCTGTTCCTCAGTTCATCCAACCCCATGGAGGAAGTCATTCCTCCAGTTTTTCCATCGGTTCTCTACACCTCGCCTGATGGTGGCGGGTGACTGGAAGACTGACAGTTCTGAAGAACTTTGCAAGAGCTTTGGGTGAAGCGTGTCCATCAGTAAAGACCATGGAAGGTATGCCCCACGTGGCAAACACCATTGCTTTGAGTTGTGGTCGGTTTGCCTGGCTTCAGTGAGGGACGGAAGGGAGGCTTCCACCTTCCACAGAGAAAGCTATCCCTAGCGTACCAAGGACGTTTGACAACCCCCCGCCACCCCAGGTTACAGGCGCGACAGGTCAGACTGTAGCAATCATCATGTCCAGGGTGTATTTACAACAGGCAGACTCATCTTAAAGGCACTCTGTCCTGTGAAGGTGGAGGGAGGGGAGCGAGAGGCAGAGGGACGACGACAGAGGAAGGAAGGAGAAAAAGAGGGGACAGGAACACACAGAGTGGGGCGGGGTGGGGGGGGGTGAGGCATGTGTGGCGTGTCTGTGACATGCCCAGGTGGTGTTCCGTGGGTGGAGAGTGTGCGGCCCTGTGTGTGTGTGTGTGTGTGTGTGTGTGTGTGTGTGTATGGGGGGGGGGGGGTAGGTGTGTGGTGTGAGTGTGTTGTGTATAGCTGCCACGGGGGGCCGTGTGGGCGGCATGGGTGTGTGCGTGTGGCGTCCGCCTGTGGGTGCGGGGGCAGAGACAGAGGCCGAGAGACACAGCCAGGCAAAGGACAACGCAGTGTGTGTGTTGGGGGGGCGGGGAGGGGGTGGTGGGGGTGGGTGGTGTGTGGCCGGTGTGAAGGGCCCTGCGTGTGTGTGGGCGGGCTGTGTGTGTGGTGTGGGCGGCATGGGTGTGTGCGTGTGGCGTGCGCCTGTGGATGCGGGTCTGGGGGGGCGGGGTCAGAGACAGAGGCCAAGAGACACAGCCAGGCAAAGGACAACAAAGTGTGTGGGGGGGGGGGGGGGGCGGGGCGGGGCCGGGGGGGGGGAGGTGTGTGTGTGGCCAGGTGGGGGGGAGGTGTGTGTGGTGTGGGGGTGGCGGGGCGGGGTGTGAGAGTGTGTGTGTGTGTGTGTGCGCGCGCGCGTGCGTGTGGGCATGCATGTGGTGTGTGGGCAGAGGCAGAGCGTCACATCCAGGCATAGGACAACGCTGTGTGTGTGTGTGTGTGTGTGTGTGTGTGTGCGCGCGTGGGCGTGCGTATGTGTGTGGTGTGGGCCGGGTGTCTGTGTGTTGGGGGGGGGGGGGCGAGGCAGTGTGTGGCGTTGTGGCATGCTCAGGTGGTAGTGCGTGGGTGGTGTGTGTGGCCGTGTGAGTGTTTTGGGGTGGGGGGGGGTTGGTGTGTGGTGTGGGTTTGTTGTGTATAGGTGCCACGAGGGCGCGTGTGGGCCGCATGGGTGTGTGCGTGTGGGGTGCGCCTGTGGGTGCGGGGCGGCAGAGACAGAGGCCGAGAGAGACAGCCAGGCAAAGGACAACGCTGTGTGTGTGTGTGGGTGGGTGTGTGGGTGTGGTGTGAAGGGCCCTGCGTGTGGGCGGGGTGTGTGTGTGTGGTGTGGGCGGCATGGGTGTGTGTGTGTGGCGTGCACCTGTGGGTGCAGGGGCAGAGACAGAGGCCGAGAGACACAGCCAGGCAAAGGACAACAAAGTGTGTGTGTGGGGGCGGGGGGCGGGGCGGGGGAGGTGTGTGTGGTGTGGGGTGGCGGGGCGGGGTGTGAGAGTGTGTGTGTGTGTGCGCGCGCGCGCGCGTGCGTGTGGGCATGCATGTGGTGTGTGGGCAGAGGCAGAGCGTCACAGCCAGGCAAAGGACAATGCAGTGTGTGTGTGTGTGTGTGGTGTGTAGGGCCCTGCGTGTGTGTGGTGGGGGAGAGGGTGTGCGTGTGGGGGGCGGGGTGTTTATGGGCTGTGTGTGTGTGTGGGGGGGGATGCGTGTGTGCACGCCGTGTGGGGGTGGGGGGGTGTGTGGGGGTGTGTGTGTGTGTGTGTATGGGGGGAGGGGGTAGGTGTGTGGTGTGAGTGTGTTGTGTATAGCTGCCACGGGGGGCCGTGTGGGCGGCATGGGTGTGTGCGTGTGGCGTCCGCCTGTGGGTGCGGGGGCAGAGACAGAGGCCGAGAGACACAGCCAGGCAAAGGACAACGCAGTGTGTGTGTTGGGGGGGCGGGGAGGGGGTGGTGGGGGTGGGTGGTGTGTGGCCGATGTGATGTGTAGGGCCGTGCGTGTGGGTGGGTGGGTGGGGGGGGGCGGGCGGGGGGGAATGCATGTGGTGTG
Source organism: Bos grunniens (assembly GCF_055505025.1). Lineage (NCBI taxonomy): Eukaryota > Metazoa > Chordata > Mammalia > Artiodactyla > Bovidae > Bos > Bos grunniens. Next base: position 238,277 of record NC_141166.1, read on the forward strand.
TGGGCAGAGAGGCAGAGCGTCACAGCCAGGCAAAGGACAACGCTCTGTGTGTGTGTGTGGGTGGGTGGGTGTGGTGTGAAGGGCCCTGCGTGTGTGTGTGTGTGGGTGGGTGGGTGTGGTGTGAAGGGCCCTGCGTGTGTGTGTGGGGGGGGGGGTGTGTGTGTGTGGTGTGGGCGGCATGGGTGGGTGCGGGGGCAGAGACAGAGGCCGAGAGACACAGCCAGGCAAAGGACAACGCAGTGTGTGTGTGTGTGTGTGTGTGTGTGTGTGTGTGTGTGGTGTGGGGGGCGGGGGTGTGCGTGTGGGGGGCGGGGTGTTTATGGGCTGTGTGGGGAGGGGGGATGCGTGTGTGCACGCCGTGTGGGGGTGGGGGGGTGTGTGGGTGTGTGTGTGGTGTGTGCCTGCAGGTGGTGCGGGCAGAGACAGAGAGACGCAGCCAGGCGCCAAGGAGGACGCAGTGTGTGTGTGTGGGTATGCACGTGGGGGGTGTGGTGTGCGGGCGGGCGGAGACAGAGAAACGTGCATGGATGGATATCCCGCATCATTCGCTTGTGTTTCCTGAGCGCGTTCATCACCTCCGCGATCCAGACCACTCCCGTCCGTGACAGGTGACTCTGCCACCACCAGCCCGCACTTGGTCTTTTGGCAGGCAGACAGGGGGGTGTTCTGAGCTGGCGGCGGGGGGCGAGGGGCGCGACTTGCTGTCCCCAAGCCAGCTTTGAATCCTCGCGCTCTGCCCCTGAACCTGACTGGAGCAAGTGGATCCGCGTGCTCTGTCGTTTGAAATCCTTGGCGGGAGACGGAAAAGCCCCCACATGCCAAGGGGGAGACAAGGCCCCAAAGAAGGAAGTCAGCTCCCTTGGGTTCAAAATAGCTGTCCTCCAAAATGGATCAAGTTTCCCCACACGAGAGTTCCAATCCAAACCTAAAAAAGCCCAAGGGGGCTAAACCCATCCCGCCCCGTTGACCTGTGGCCCAAGGTGCCCCTCCCCCCACAGCCTCCTTCCACAGCCCCAGGGCATTCAAGAGTTCGCCGGCCCCGCCTGCCTGCTCCATCCGTGGTCCTCCCGCCCCCCCTGCAGGACCCTCTAAAAAAAGCGACCGACAGGCAGGTGGCGCCCGACAACCAACCCGCTGTCCGGAGAGCCGGCCGCAGCCTAGAAGCTCCGAGGGAGACCAGCAGGGACTCGTTGCCAAGACGGGGCCCATCCTAGGGCGCAGTTTCTCCGCTCAGTCAGCGACGCGGACAGGAAAAGAGGACACGCCGACACTTCTCGAGGACGTCCCTGGGCGAGGTACGACGGACGCGGGGAGCGGGGACAGGCGGGGGGGAGGGGAAGGATTCTCGACCACCCCACCCACGGGGCAGCGGAATGCACTCCCAGGCGAGAGGGACCTCAGGCCAACGTCAGGCGGCGCGACCTCCCGCCCCGAAAAATAACTCGCCGTCTTCCCCGCTCCTGTCGCCACTCCTTGGGTGTGCCAGGAGAAACCCCTTTTGTGACCCCGTCCCCGTCCCCGTCCCCGTCCCCGTCCCCGTCCCCGTCCCCGAACTCTTTCAGCAAAAACAACGTTCAGCATGACAAATAAAGACCTTCACGTTAGAAATGCGCACTCGTATTGTGGCGATGAAACAAAAGGCAAAAGCACACACTCATCACACACATAACCTCAACCAACCAGCTCGATTCATCTGGAAAGAAAATGCAAACGTCAGAGAGCGG
>NC_141166.1:252500-272500 GCF_055505025.1 Bos grunniens
CATCCGTCCTCGACAGATCCGTCTTCCGATCTCAGTCTGCCACCCCGAGGCTCGACATCCTGGGGATCACGCTCTCGAGCGAGGCGGCCCCGACCGTGACCGCACGCCGCCACCGGCTGCGGCTCGTGGGGAGAGGACGGGCGCGATAGGCTCTCCCGCACCACAGCTGCGGGGCTGGGGAAGCCGGGGCCGACCGGACGTCGCGCCCCCAACACCTTCCCCCCTTTGCCCCAAGGCTCACCACACCGCGGGGGCCGACCGCGCGCACACGCGACGCACGCACGCTCCGGTCCCCCCCACCTGCCGGACGCCCGGCGGGGCCCAGCGGGACCCTCCCCCAACTCGAAGGGGGGAGGCGCGGGCCGCGGTAGGCAACGAGCGGCACACGGCCCCACCGCGGGGCCGGCGCACCCGCCCCCGCCCCACCGCCCCCAGGGGGGAGGTGGGGGGCGGGATGTTCTGCCCACGCGCTCTTGGCAGCCTCCACGGCGGCCACTGCGCACTCGGGAGGGGCAGCAGCTGGGGGGTCCGATACCCCAAGGCTCCCTCTCGGATCGCTAGAGAAGGCTTTCTCACCGAGGGCTCGCCGCCCCTCACCCGGATCGTCTCTCTCCTTCGGGCCCACGGAGGCGCTCCACGAGCCACCAGTCCTCAGCTGGGGTGGGAGGGGCCTGCGGTACAGGTAGGCGGACCACCGACACAGGAGCGTCTGCGCGGCCGGGGCCAGCGCAGAGCCCCGCGTCCCGTCCCCTGCAAGGCCTCACCCGTCAGCCTCGACGACGAGGGGAACAGGCACGCCTCTCCTACCGCCTCGACCCCCCCCAAAAGAGAGCCCACTCACGGGACACACACACACCACCGCGGTGGGGACCCGAGGAGGACACCGGGGTTAAGGGAAACGACACCACCGCTCGGCCTCAGGCACCTGAGCGACGACCTGGAGCGCTCCAGGAGCACCACCGAGGATCCAACGAGGCACGCTCGCGCACCCACGCGGGGGGGCACAGCGCAGCAGCGGTACAGCCCTCCCCACCGCGGGGAGGGCCGCTCGCGGAGCACACGCCGGGAAGGCGAAGCGAGAGCATCTGCTGTGTCAGAAGACCCACGGCCCCCACTGACGCCACCCGAGGCGGGGGACAGGAGACCGAAGGTCAGGGCCAGAGGCCGCAACCCAGCCCCCGCCTTCCTCCCCCTCCCCGACGGCCAGGGGGAAAAAGTCAGGCGAGGGGCCCCGCGGACAGACCGAGAAGAGCAGACACGTTCACCGGGAACACCTGTCCCTCGTCTGGCACGGCTTAGGCCCGGCCCGGGAGAGCACGACCACACCACATCGATCGGATGAGCCAAGGTGGAGCGGGGGGAAGGCACGGCGAGGACAGTCACCAGAGGGGCCCGCTTTAAGCCTCACCGGCAACCTCCGCCCCCCACCTCGCCTCAGGCGAGAGCGGCCCACGACCCCAGGAGGTTCGAGAACGCCTGACACGTGGCACGGAGCCCACAGGGCGGGGGTCGCATCTCAGCCTTCACCGGGTGCCCGCAGCGGGGAGCGCACAGGGTAGAAGACCCACGGCGCCTCGCCCCGCCGCCCTCGGGTCGCCCAGAGACCGGAGGTGGCACCACGAGTCGGGTCAGCCAGACAACACCACACAGGAGCCGGCGCACAGGCCCAGGCGGGCGGCTCCAGCGGCAAGGGCCGAACCGGGGACCAGAGCTGGCGGCCCGAAGGCCCAGAGCCCCGCGTACATCCAGAGACCCAAAGTTTCCTCGGCGGCAGACACCGAAGCAGACCGTGTCAGCACTTACCTGGTGGTAAAAAAGGCCCATTAAGGGCGACGAAATGACAGCAGCCGACAGCGGGGCCCATCCACGACTCGCATGGAGGACCCCCGGAACCTTGGCCCGGCCACCTGTCCCCAGCGCTACCCCACAAACACCAGGCCCGGAGCTCTCGTGGCGGGGGGGGGGGGGGGGGGGGGCTGGGGGGGGGGGGAGTCATCTGGTCGACCGGGGGAAGGGGAGCAGGGGGAGGGGGCGCGCGATGGCCAAAGTGGGGGCGCGGACACCCACCAAGGGAGAGGGAGCTGGCCGGGGGCGCCCTCTCCCGCTTCGCCCACACGGGTAGGGGTACCGGTCCGTCGGAGTCTCCGAACGGGGATTTGGCTTCGATGAGCATCAAGAAACAAGAAGGAAGAACCGTCAGCGAGGCGCCTCCAACGAGACGAGCGGGCCCCGACCAGGGACCGCGCCCGGGCGGGACCCAGACCGTCCTAGATGGGGCACCCAGGACGGCCCGAGCCGGTCCCCACCTCCTGACCTGGGTTCAGGGAGGTGGGGAGGGGTGAGACAAAGTCGCATCCGACGACCGAGACCCACGAAGGCACGCTGAAGGGTCGGGCGCGCCCTCCCCGGCCACCCGCGGAAGCAGGGTCCGGTCCATCCACGTCTCCGGACCCATCGGGACTTTGAAAAAGAAACAGCATGTGTGCCAGGAGACGCCTCGGGCGACCGGACCCCACGGGTTGGGGGGGGGGGGGGCGGCCGCACACGCGCCCGCCTCTCCCCGTCAACCCTCACGACTCCGGCGGGCGGGTCCCCACCTCCGGAGCGGGGCCGAGGGCGAAGCACACGCTCCTGAGGGCGGCCCAGGAGGAGTCCGGACCGCCGAGCCCGAGTCCAGGCGCTCCGGGCAGGGAAGACCCTCTCCCTGCCCACCGCGGCGGCCCGGCCCAGGGAGGGTCCGGCCGGTCCTTCTCCGCGGCCACAGGGGCACGGGGAGATGCTGGTCGACCCGGTCCGGCCACCGCAGAGCCCGGCCCCGGAGCGCCGCGACGATCACCCTCCTCAGAAACCTAGAGAACCAATCTCCGGCGACAGCAGGACGTCCCTAGGCCTCGGCGCCACCGGGACTGTCGCCGCCAGCATAGCCGGTGTCTGAGAGCTCTGCCTCGGGCCCGGCGGCTGAGTCACAACCCTCCTGAAGGGCTCGCCGAAGCTCCGGAGGGGGAGGGACAATATACAAGCGGCCGCCAGGTGGCTCCCGACAACCGGCTCGAACGTCCCGAGGACGGGTCGCTGTCGCCGGCCGCCGGGGACGCCGCAGCGCCGGCCGCCCAAACGCCCGAGCTCGGCCCGGAGCCTCCGCCGCCGAGCGACGCGACGCGACGCGACGCGACCCCGGCCGCAGAGGAAGGGAGAGGAGCCGGGAGATCTCTCCCCTGGAGGCTGCCACGAAAGAGCCGCGATCCCCCCCCCCCCCCCCACGCGATTCCAGGGTGGTGGGGGGACATTCCACGGAGACGCGGGCGGGCGGCGGGGGCTCGGGGCGGGGTGGGCGGAGAGAGGGGGCACCAGTGACATCCCAGGAACCCCCGGCCCCCGGCCCCCCGAAAGAGAGGGGCGGGAGGGAGGGAGGGAGAAAAGGAGGGAAGGAGGGAGGGAGGGAGGGAGGGAGGGACCGGCAAAGCGAAACCAGGCAAGCGCTGCTGGGAGAACAAAGCCGGACTTTCGAAAGCAGACACGGACACAGACACACAAGCCTAGGAGTAAGAAAGGAAAAGAAGGAGACACTCGGACCCCCAAGAAGAGAAAACAAAACTCAACCTGGGTAGAGACACCGTGACAAAGTCCAGAGACGACACACACAAGCATGCGCGGGTGGGTGGGGAAAGTGCACTAGAGGTCAGGAGAACATGGATTTCAACACCACTGGCCACAAACAGCGGAAAGGCGGACGGCCTGGGAGGTCTGGGGTGGCAGGGCTGCGGGGGGTGGGGGGTGGGGGGTTGGGGGGTTGCGGGGAGGGTGTGGGGGGGTGGTATTGAGGGGCGTGCTGGTGAGGAGGACGGAGTCCATAGGGATCCACTAAATAAACCCCGGGTCCCGTGACAACAGCCACCTCAATGAATACATAACTTTTTCACGTAGCTCAGAAACGAAATGAGACAAAACCACCAGGCAGGAAAGTCAACTCGTGGAACTGTCCTGGCAGCTTAAAAGTCAGAGAGAGAGAGGAGAGGGAGAGGGAGAGGGAGAGGGAGAGGGAGAGGGAGAGGGAGAGGGAGAGGGAGAGGGAGAACGCATACACATGTGCGTATACACGTGTACATATGTATACGCACACGTCATCGCGTCTATATATACGTGCACGCAGGCGTATAAACACACACGTACGAAGGGCATGCTCACGTACACGCACGTGTCTGTGTGCGCACGTGTATGCCTAGGCGTTTCTAGTGTGCGTGTATGCTTGCGTGTATATACGCAGAGGCATCTATACACATACGTACACGGATAGACACAGGCGTGAACACACATGCTCACATGTGCAGAGACGTCGGGATACATAGGCACACACACACACATACACGCGGACGTGTCAACGCATCTAGATGCACGTATAGTGTGTATACGTGTGATGTCTGCGCACAGGTGTGGATGCACGTCTATGCGTACCCGTACGTGCATGCTTGCATAGACACACATATCTGCGTGTGTATGTGCACACGTGTATGTACACACGTATACATACGTACGGACGCATACGCAGACGTCTACAGAGAGCGTATGTACGTCCACACAGACGCACGCGAGAATCTGTGCCTACATACACACGTGTGTATGTATACGTAGACGTGCACGCATGTACGTATGTACAGGTGCCCGTGTGCATCTAGAGTGCCTATACACAGATCGATGTGCATAGATGCACACACATGTATACGCATACGCAAACGCGCGTGTGTATACGTACATGTACATGTGCATCAGTGTATGTGTGCATGTATACCCATGTGTCTGCGTGGATGTCTACGTGCGCGCGTGTGTGGTGTGTGTATCTATGGGTGTACATTCGTACATATATATACTCACAGACACACACGTACATACCCGGGCGGAAACACACATCCGTGTGTGTGTGTGTGTGTGTGTGTGTGTGTGTGTGTGTGTCTGTCTGTCTGTCTGTCTGTCTGTCTGTCTGTCCGGGGAAAGCACAAGCATATTGCAAAAGGGGCTTTTCTGTCCAACACCGATCAAGGCGTCAGACACCTCAACCTCCAAAAGGGAAACAACCCCCGATGAGCGAAGTGGGCAGGAGGCCCGAACAGACCCCTTCCTTCCAAAGAAAGGTGGAACAGGCAGACACCCAGAAGCACAAGGTAGAACACACATCCACGGCAGGGCTGGGCTGGGCTGGGCTGGGCTGAGCTGGGGCTCCTGGGGGTGGGGGCGGGCTCACGGAAGCACCCCACCCCGGGGCGTTTCCCTGGACAATGATCCTTCTCATTCGGAGGGGAAAGGCCCAGGAGCCGGGAATCGCAATCACGACAGCAAGTTCGAACCATCAGAGGACAGTGGCTCCTGATGGATCGAACGCGTTTTTTCTGCAGCTGAGAAAACTGTGGGCGGACTCAGAGAGATCAGATCTCATCCCCTGGCGCCTCACAGACAGAGAAACCACATCCCTAGGGAAAAGAGTCCTGCGATGTACACTCCCCCAAAGATTCCCCCATTCGACCCAACCCAGCAACTCCACAGGGTGCCCACGGAGGGAAGGGACAAAGAAGATACGGATGTGTGCATGTGTGGGATCGACCCCTATACCTAGGTCGACTTCCGTACACACATCATGATAGAACTCTGTCTGTGTGCCTATGCCTGGATCTATTCACGTGCACGCGTGCTCACGCGCATGCAGACAGACACACACACACACAGAGGAATGGGACTCAACCACCAGAAGGGAATGAAATCTCACAGTCTGCAGGAACCTGGAGAGACCTTTAGAGGGTATTATGCTACATGAAATACCTCAGATCAGTCGTTTCCATGCAGAACCTACCAAACCATACGCGGTGAACAGAACCGAACCAAACAGAAACAGGCTCAGACATACTACAAAGGAACACACCGGGGCGGGGGGGGCGGGGCGGGGGGGCGGGGGTGAGGAGAGAGTGAGTGAGTGCCCCTGGCGAGGGAGACAGACGAAGTGGTGCAACCTTCCACTTATGAAATACATGAGTCACGGGCACGTCATCACACCAAATGTCATTTGCCGTGACACCAGGTGGTGACCGACAGTCACTAACTAGATGTATCCTGGTGATGGCTGTGTCATGTGCTACACTAAAACATCGTCTGTACAGCTGAAAATTAAAGGGGGGAACGACCCCCCCCCCCAAAGAAAAAGGAAAGGAAGAAGGAAGGAAGGAAGGAAGGAAGGAAAGAAGGCAAAAGTAAACGTTGGCAGTCAGTTAGACGTCCGTTTGAGAAGAGTGGGACTTGTGTGTGTGTGTGGGGGGGGGGGGGGGAGAAACTAGGGTGAGGAGGAGGAGGAGGAGGAGGAGGAGCAGGAGGAGGAGAAAGAAAAGGACCCGATTGCCTTGAGGGGGAGGAGGAGATGAAAGATCCCAAGAGTGGACAGGACGGTCAGGTGAGTGCCATAGGGAAAGGAAACGAAGCCAAGCAACCGAACACACTGCCAACGGTGGTTTTGTTCAGTCCAAGATCAAGATGGGGACAGCACGGTGTCCTCCAGCACACAGCGACACACAGGCCTCACTCGGCAGGGGGAGTTGGGGATAACCCTGAACGCCGAAGCGGACAAAAGAAGCCGTCACGTTCATCCATGGCTGAAAAGTACCATGGTCCCACGACATTCCAAACTCCTCTCAAACCATTGAAAGACTCTCTCCCTCACTCGCCGTTCAAAATGTAGAGAACAGGAAAGGAGCGAAACGATGGTGGGTGGCTGGCTGGCTGGCTGGATTTCCGTGATGGTGTGATTAGGGAACACATGGACAGAAAAGCATCCGATTCACTTGTGTAAAGAATCTCTCTTGCCTTCTCGGCCTGGTGTCTTTCCTCTGTCTGGATGATTCCCCTCCCCCACCCCACCCCCCCCCACTCCCAGCTTGAAGATCAGCCTCCAAAACGAAGCCCTTTGTGCTCTCCAGGTCCCGCCGCCACGATCTCTTTGGAGCGCCCTTCCGAAGGGGAACGTTTTCATCCACGTCATCGCCCTGAGACAGCTTCAGCCTGTCCCTCCCCCCCCCCCACCCACCCACCCCCCCACTCCACCCCAAGCCCCCCGCCCACCCCCCCTCTCTCCCTCCTGCTCCTCTTCCCCCTCCTCTGAACTGTCGAGCTCCCCTCGCGCTGGCCTCTCACCCCACACGGTGGCAGTGTTGGCCTAGGTATGCTCAGGTGTCTCCTAACCGCATCCGAGTGGACTTGCACTGTTTCTCAGCTGCGTCGTTCAGGGACCATGTTTTTCCTGGCCTTTTCCGCGGGTGGGGGAGACCCGGACGGGCCGGGGCCAGGCGGGGTGGGGGAGCCTGCGTGTGGGGGGAAGGGTGGGGGCAGAGAGGAGGAGGAGGAGGAGGAGGAGGAGGAACAGGAACACAGCTCCCCAGCGCCAGTGTGTGCCTGCGGCCTGGAAAAGAGATCACGCACCAGGCTGGCTCCGAAAAGGGGATCGATCGGTCAGGAGACCGGGCACGTTTGTGCTTCGCCGAGTCCCTGCAGATCGGACAGGCAGTGGCAAGTGTGGGGCTTCCCACACTTAGAACTGTTCACCCATCGTGGACACAGGCGTCTGGCACACCGGGGGTTAGGCTCTCGGTGCGATCGATGTCCACAAGCCGTAGCCACTGAAACGTGTGCACCCTGGAGCCGCCGCCGCCGTGCAGAGGGAGATCTCATCCGGCTCCGCGGGTCCTTCCCGTGAGTAGGCCGGGATCTCGGGAAGCACAGACATCCAGAGCATTGAGTGAACCTGACCGTCACGCTTTCCGAGTCCAAGTGAACCCGAAGGGAGGGTCCCTCACGTGTGGGTTTGTCTCTCCATCGGAGGCATCCTCTCTTGGAGCCGATTAGGGTGCCGCGGGCCCCGTGGAGCAGAGAGGACAGAGAGTTCCCTTCGGTCCCCTGCTCCTCCCACGGGCGCGCACGGGCACGCTCCCCAACGGTCCTAGGAACATCCTGCCCCAGAGGAGCGTGCCGGCCGGCCACAGCCCACCTACAACGGAGGCGTCCGTGTCCGTCCGTGTCCGTCATCCTCGTCCAGAGTCCCCCGTCTGCCTGCCCTCGCCTTCGCGCCTGGCACTGTCCGTCCATTCTGTAGGTTCATATCGAACCTGCCCGGAGCCCGGCGGCATCTTCCCGGATCAGGGATCGATCGAAAACACCCTGTCCCCTGCCTCATCGGCAGGTGGATTCTTCACCACTGGACCACCAGGCAGGGAAGTCCCTTCACAGCCTTCTAAACTCATCTACCCCGAAACAGTCCACGTCGTCCTCCAACTCATTGGACCATCACGACTGAAATGAAGGAAAATATGTGCGTTCGAGAATGTCTTCACTCCTCAGTGCTTCTTGCTTTAGAACCACCAAGGCATCTCTCTCTCTCTCTCTCTCTCTCTCTCTCTCACACACACACACACACACACACGAACAGAGGTGGGCTCATAGTCCAAAAGAAACCAACGTTTGTGTGTATCCATCCCACTTGCTGTGGCTGTCGTGCCGTCGCTCATCAAAGAAGCTGATCTGATACGGAATCCGATGTCTTCTTCTCTAGGACACGTCGAGAGGCAGCAAGCGTGCCGGTGTGTGAGCACCGAAGGTCAACCCGGCATGATGGAGCCCGGCCAGGTGTGTGCTCAGAGGCCCACCTAGATTCGAACTCCAGTTCCCGGAGGGGAGCGGTGGGAACAGGAGTGTGGACTGCGAGTCCAATCCTCACCTTACAAAAAGGCAAAATCATCCCCTTCCTCCCTTATCGGCGTCTGCACGGCTCCTCCTGGACTCAGGGATCCCATCGAAAGGACGTCCAGGTTGTGTCCTTCTCCCTGGCCCGATCGTTTCGAACCTCTCCAAGAAAAAGCGGTGACGTCAAGAGATCCGTCTTGAGTTCGGGACTGGGGCTTCCCCGGGGGCCCCGTGGTCAACGATCCCGTGCCCATGCAGGAGACGTGGGTTTCGCCCCCGGTCCGGGAAGAGCCCACACGCTACCCATACGCCTCGGTGATGGAGTCTGTGCTCCAGATCCTGGCCGCTGCGAGTGTTGAGCCCACACCCAGCAGCCACTGAAGCCCACGTGCCCCGGCGCCCCTGCCCCCCAAGAGGAACCACAGCCACGAGAAGCCCAGACACACGACCGTAGAGCGACCCCCTCTCTCCACAGAGAGAGAACAGCTTGCACGGCCACGAAGACACACAGAGCACGCCCCCACAGACATCAAATACGTCCAATGATCGTCGAGCGAGACGGCCTGCCTGAGATCGGACGCGAGCGGCCAATACCTAGTCCCGTCACTCGGGAAGCTCCCTGAATCTTCTGTCGATACACATAAAGAAACCCTAGCTCACTGTGCCATGGGCAGCGCGGGGAGCTCTCCGTACAGTGCCGAGAGCACCGTGGAGACGTGACCCGTGGGCACCGTGAGCGTGACTGTTCTCACGAAGTCCCTCACAGTCCGGGCCCTGGAGATCGGCCCACGCGGACCTGCAGGCGATGGTCGGCCATCCCTCTCGGCTCCCTGCGCGCTCACGGGTCCAGGTGTGCCGTGCCCCCAGCATCCGCTCGCATCTTCTCGGCCTGTCTCCCCCGTGCCGCTCCACTGACTTGGAATCCTTCTCCCCTCTCGTCTCGTCTGACACGTTTTCTTTCCTGTTCGACCATGTCTGGCTCGCCGGGCACCACTTCCCGTCGTTCTTCTCGTCTCACCGCCCTCGTCTCGTGGAAATCATTCTCTGGGTCTCCGCTCTGTTCCCTAAGGACTCTGTCATCCCTCCACTCATCTGGGGATCGACTGGCACCTAGGCAACCCCGGTCCGTGACAACCGTGGTTCCGTGTCTATCGAATGACATGCCGACCGCAGGGGGCTCGTGGACGCGTACGAGCCGTGGAAAGCTGGCACCGGGGAATCATCCCGAGGACACACCCTCCGGTTCCACGGTGCTCACGGGAGCGTTTGGGTCGTCGTCGTCGTCGTCGTCGCCGTATTCCCTAAGACGTACGCAGTCGCGTGGATTCAAACGGCGTCTATTGGGAAAGCACGGATCGCTCCCCGGATCACCGGAGAAGGCCACGGCAACCCACTCCAGTCCTCTCGCCTGGAAACTCCCATGGGCGGAGGAGCCCGGTAGGCCACGGTCCACGGGGTCGGGAAGAGTCGAACACGACCGAGCGACTTCCCTTTCCCTTTTCCCTTCCACGCATCGGAGAAGGCCGTGGCAACCCACTCCAGTGTTCTCGCCTGGAGAATCCCAGGGACAGGGGGGGAGCCTGGCGGGCTGCCGGCTGTGGGGTCGCACAGAGTCGGACACGACGGAAGCGACTTAGCGGCAGCCGCAGCAGCAGCAACCGGATCACCTCAGAAGGACTTAGACACGAGTCTCGGTGGAGAGAGGATGGATCCTGCCAACCATCTCACTTCTGGGTAGACCTCGAAAGAAAATAAAACCTGAAACTCGCAGAGAGAGGCCTGCACCCCCAGGTCCATCGCAGCATCCATTCACAAGAGTCAAGATGGGGACCCAGCCCAAGTGTCCATCAAGGGAAGACTAGATCAAGAAGATACACGATCCAGGTAGAGATCGATCGATAGGGAGATCTAGGTGTCCCAGGTAGCCCCAGGAATGAACACAGTCTTACATCGTGATCGCATGGATGGGACTTAGGGAGTGATGCCCAATGAAGAAGTCAGGTAGAGAAAGAAAAAGAGTTTCTCCTGTCACTGACATGCCATGCAAGGCCACCTAAAACAATGAAAACGATCATCACAGAGCGGCTGGGGGAGGGAGACATGGGAAGATGCCGATGTAACGGCGGGCGGGGGAACTTCACGGATAAGGTACATATATACTGTCTACGTCACAAAGAGCACGGTGATTCTAAAGAATAGTATTGGTATTATCGTCGTCTCATATTCGGAGAAGGCAACGGCACCCCACTCCAGTCCTCTTGCCCGGAAAATCCCGTGGACGGAGGAGCCCGGTAGGAGCCCGGTAGGCCGCAGTCCACGTTGTCGCACAGAGTCGGACACGACGGAGCGACTTCCCTTCCCGTTTTCCCTTTCACGCCTTGGAGAAGGACATGGCAACCCACCGCAGTGTTCTTGCCTGGAGAACCCCAGGGACGGGGGTGCCCGGCGGGCTACCGTCTACGGGGTCGCACAGATTCGGACACGACGGAAGCGACGCAGCAGCAGCAGCAGCAGCAGCAGCAGCATTATCCTATTCGAAAGTCGCCATGACCGTGGACATGACGCATTCACTTCCCGTACAATGGAAGAAGGACATGGCAACCCACTCCAGTAGTCTTGCCTGGAAAATTCCATGGACGGAGGAGCCTGGTAGGCTACAGTCCGTGGGGTCGCAAAGAGTCCAGCACGACTGAGTGACTTCACTTTCTTTCGCATACAGTCATGGCATGTATGGGTTGTGGTCAAGCTATGAGCTACCGCTTGGGTGGTCATGAATGATTCTTTTGCAACAGACAGGTGCATCAAGTCACCATTCTGTACACGTTAGAACAGAGGATGTTGTATGTCCTTAACGAAGAACATTCTATTTCAATACACCGGGACATGACACACATAACATCACCTAGTTTTATTATCTTTCAATGAATGGTCAGTATTGGCTGCACGCCAAAAAAAAAAAAAAGGAAAGAAAGAAAAAAGAAAAGAAAGCTTTATTGTGTGTGGGGGGGGGGGGTGGGGGGTGGGGGGGGGGGAGGGTCTTAGATATTGCCATGCAGGGACACAGATTTCAATAAAACCCAGGGAATGTTCCACAGGAAAGAGTCAGGGGCCTAGAAAGCTGAACCTCGTGAGGTTGTCAAGCCAGCTGAGAGCAATTAGGATTTGCTGTCATGCAACAAGGGACATGTTTCTTCTTCCAGGGTAGACGGTCACAAGGTATTTAGGGAAAGGGGAGGGTGTGAGAGGTATCTTGAATTTCGGGAACACTGTTTCCTTAGATGATCTGGAGGCCTCTGGGACCCAGTCAGTGCTCCAAGTGGACATTCCATCCAGACTGAGACACACGGACCTCTTCCTCGATGGCCTCCCCTCTCTATTTGGGGGAGCTCTCTCGGCCACGCTGATTCCACTTGGATGTGTCTTTCCCACGTCACACCCTTTGGCATTCAAAGATATCCTTCCATCGTTTTCTAAAGAGACCCGGTGTATGTATCTTTGGAGCGATGATGAGCATCAGACACGATCCCTCTCCGTGGCGCGGTTTCGGGCACGACACACCAAGACGGGGACACATACATTCCACGTCCCTCTCGGCCATCGAGAGAGGCCGTGTACGGCACGTGATGCCACGGGACCGGTGAGGTCCTCGGGTTCAGCCCTCCCTCGACTTGGCTGTGGTCTTTGGTTTTGTTCTGTTCCGTGTGTGCTTTCTGACCCACGTGATCTCTCCGGATAGGGCACCCCATCCAAGCTCAAACCCATCGAGTCTGTGTGACTCCTATTCACGCATCAGGTGGGGATATCGACGCCCTCCACGTGGATCCATCACAATCGCCGTTCTGGGTTCAGGAGGATCCTGTTGTGTGTTCTGGGCGCGCTACGTGCTGTCCGTGTGAACTGTGGAATGAGGTTCGTGACATTGAACAGGAGACAGGGATCAAGACCATCCCCATGGAAAAGAAATGCCACAAAGCAAAATGGCTGTCTGGGGAGGCCTTACACATAGCTGTGAGGAGAAGAGAAGCGAAAACAGAGGAGAAAAGGAAAGATACACACATCTGAATGCAGAGTTCCAAAGAATAGCAAGAAGAGATAAGAAAGCCTTCTTCAGCGATCAATGCAAAGACATAGAGGAAAAGCACAGAATGGGATAGACTAGGGATCTCTTCCAGAAACTCAGAGATACCAAAGGAACATTTCATGCAAAGATGGGCTCGATACAGGACAGAAATGGTATGGACCCAACAGAAGCAGAAGATATTCAGAAGAGATGGCAAGAATACACAGAAGACCCTTACAAAAACGATCTTCACGACCCAGATAATCACGATGGTGTGATCCCTGACCTAGAGCCAGACATCCTGGAATGTGAAGTCAAGTGGGCCTTAGAAAGCATCACTACGAACAAAGCTAGTGGAGGTGATGGAATGCCAGTGGAGCTCTTCCAAATCCTGAAAGATGATGCGGTGAAAGTGCTGCACTCAATATGCCAGCACATTTGGAAAACTCAGCAGTGGCCACAGGACTGGAAAAGGTCCGTTTTCATTCCGATCCCAAAGAAAGGCAATGCCAAAGAATGCTCACACGACCGCACACTTGCACTCATCTCACACGCTAGTAGAGTCATGCTCAAAATTCTCCAAGCCAGGCTTCAGCAATATGTGCACCGTGAACTTCCTGATGTGCAAGCTGGTTTTCGAAAAGGCAGAGGAACCAGAGATCCGATTGCCAACCTCCGCTGGATCATGGAAAAAGCAAGAGAGTTCCAGAAAAGCATCTATTTCTGCTTTCTTGACTATGCCAAAGCCTTTGACGGTGTGGATCACAGTAAACTGTGGAAAATTCTGGAAGAGATGGGAATACCAGACCACCTGACCTGCCTCTTGAGAAATCTGTACGCAGGTCAGGAAGCAACAGTTCGAACTGGACATGGAACCACAGACTGGTTCCAAATAGGAGAAGGAGCTCGTCAAGGCTGTCTATCGTCACCCTGTGTATTTAACTTATACGCAGAGAACATCATGAGAAACGCTGGACTGGAAGACACACACGCTGGAACCAAGATTGCCGGGAGAACTATCAATCACCTCGGATGTGCAGATGACACCACCCTCATGGCAGAAAGTGAAGAGGAACTCAAGAGCCTCTTGATGACAGTGAAAGAGGAGAGTGAAAAAGTGGGCTTAAAGCTCCACATTCAGAAAACGAAGATCACGGCATCCGGTCCCATCACTTCATGGGAAATAGATGGGGAACCAGTGGACACGGTGTCAGACTTTATTTTTCTGGGCTCCAAAATCACTGCAGATGGTGACTGCAGCCATGAACTTAAAAGACGCTTACTCCTTGGAAGGAAAGTGATGACCCACCTAGATAGCATATTCCAAAGCAGAGACATTCCTTTGCCAACAAAGGTTCGTCCAGTCAAGGCTACGGTTTTTCCTGTGGTCATGTATGGATGTGAGCGTTGGACCGCGAAGAAGGCTGAGCGCCGAAAGAATGGATGCTTTTGAGAGAATGGTGGTGTTGGAGAAGACTCCTGAGGGTCCCTTGGACCGCAAGGAGATCCAACCAGTCCATTCTGAAGGCGACCAACCCAGGGATTTCTTCGGAAGGACTGATGCGAAAGCTGAAACTCCAGTCCTTTGGCCACCTCATGCGAAGAGTTGACTCATTGGAAAAGACTCTGATGCTGGGAGGGATTGGGGGCAGGAGGAGAAGGGGACGACAGAGGAGGAGATGGCTGGATGGCATCACTGACTCCATGGACGTGAGTCTCAGTGAACTCCGGGAGTTGGTGATGGACAGGGAGGCCTGGCGTGCCGCGCTTCATGGGGTCACCAAGAGTCGGACACGACTGAGCGACTGATCTGATCTGATCTGATCTGATGTGCTGTCCGTGATCTCACGTGCCTTTCGGGCATGGGTGATGGAGACGGACACCAAGCGGCAGGGCGGCCATCTGGCATCTCGGCCTAGAGCGGTTTCACAAGTGACATCTCAGAACCGGGGCTGAGACAGCCATCCCTCCCCGGGCCCCCCTCGGTGGCCGGGATGGGGGTGGGGTGGGGGAGTGTGAGGTTAGGGAGACGGGAGTGGGGGGGCTGGGCTAAGGGTCGGGGTCGGGGGGGGGGGGCGGGGGGGGGCGGCGCGCGAGGCGAGGGGACCGTCCCAGTCCCCCTGAGAAGTGAAGGCAGGTTCCGTCCCCCTGAGAACTTCCTGCCTTCAGGCGTGTGAGAGGCGTAGGTTTCTCTCCAATCCACGGCCACGCATCATTTTCCGCCCTGTTCAAAAACACAGACAAAAAACGTATTTGTTTATCTCGGCTTGTTTTCTGGCCGAGGCCAAAGACCTCTTCAAGCGTGTCCAAAGGGTCTGACAGGATGGGAGGGTGCAGGTCAATCCATGTGTCAAGAGATCCAGAGAACCTGTCACAACTGTGACTCGGGCGTTTTTCAGAAACAGGCCCATCTGGATGTATTCCCTGGACAGGAGTCACCCCAGAAGTTTCCTTGAAGGGATCGAGTTGCAGGAGTCGGGGTCGTGGCCCCGCCGCCGCCGCCGCCGCCGCCGCCGCCGCCAAAGGGCCCCCTCAGCCCGGCAGGCCGGCAGGCCAGCAGGCCCTGCAGGCAGGGGCTATTGTCTGTGGGCCCCACCCCCACCTTCCCCCACCCTCCCCCTGCAGGGCCTCGCCGGATAGCTTCATTCAAATGCAGAAAGCTTTCCAGTCAAGTCAGAGCCTCTGACTTCGCCTCGAGCTTCTCTCTATTGAATGGTGATCCGCCCCACCCAGCCATTCCATGTCTCCACCTTGAGACGGCCCCTTCGGCACCGCGCGGAGGAAGGGGGCTGGGGGGTGGGGAGGGAGGCCGAGGGACAGATTCGCCTCGTGTCAGGCCAAAGGAGTCTCCTCCTTTTGGTAACCCAGGAAACCCCGCTCACGCGTGTGAGGATCACGGACGTGCGTGGAAACAGCCACCGTCCCTTGACATCTTCCCCTCCGTGGGAGGAGGTTTTCCTCCCTGCCTGCCTTCAGAGGGACAGAAAAGGAGGGAGGGGCAGAGCGTTCCTCTGGCGCTGGCCGGCTCTTAAGTCACTTGACTCCAAAACACTCCACAGGGCACGGAGGTTCACGTGCAGTGGGGTGGGGTGGGGTGGGGTGGGGACGGCGGCCTACTCCGGACCCCACCAGTTTTCCCTCCTCTTGACACTTGCCTGGAACCCATGAAAAGCTGAGCTGGTGACTGTGTGTGTGAGTGCGTGCATGTACGCGTGTACATGAGAGACGGCGCGTGTGCGTGTGCGTGTGCATGGACGTGAGAGAAAAAGAAAGGAAAAAAAAAAAAAAAATCCAGAAGGAAGGAAGGAAGGAAGGAGGGAAGGAGGAGGGAGGGACGAAATAGGTTAGTTCGTAGGGGCCTCCGTGTCATGGCAAGAGTTTCTGAGCACAGATCCTCCGTTCAGGGAAACAGTGATCGTATCTCCTCTCAGGAGGCCGTGATGTCGATGGACGGGTGCGGGAAAGCAGGCCTGGGGTGCAAGCCATCAGGTTTTGTGTGTGTGTGTGTTTTTTTTTTTCCCTCAGAGGCACTTGTAGGGAAACCAAGGAAACACACAGGTTCATCCCTGGAGCGGATTCGAGAAACCAGTCGGCAGAGGGAGAGGCAGTCTAGGAGGCTGATTTTTAGACGTCAGGGTCGGGCCCTGGAGCGGGTTGCCATGTCCTTCTCCAGGAGGCCTTCCTGGCCCGGGGATGGAACCCGGGTCTCCTGCATCGCAGGCAGACTCTTGACCGTGTGAGCCACCAGGGAAGCTCCGTCAGAAACATTCACCAAGTCCTCTAGCTTCCATCCGCAGGGCTTCAGGCACAGGGCCTTTTGAGTTCTCCGTCAGAAGGGCAAGAGAACATGGGACGTTGGTCCCTCCCCCCCGAGAGAGGGTTGTTTGATAACGGAGGCAGCTCGGAACACTTCAGGCTCCAGTCCCCCTCTCGGGTGAAGAACCACACGCAAAGCAACACACACACACACACACACACACACACACACACACACACACACACACATATATAGGACACGACTCTCCTATCCGGAAGTGTGTACCCCCGTTTCACGGAAACATCCTCTGGGCCCCTAAGGAACGTGTGGCAATCACTCTGGCCAAGGAGATAAGAATCCTCCACGGAGAGTTTCTGAAGTCTGGAAGGACCAGGTCGAGAGAAAAAGAGAGACGATTCCCTTCTGCTGAGAGGGGTGCTGTATGAAGCGACCAAGGGGATGTCCATCTTTCCAAATTCCCATTTTAAACCTCGTGTCCTTTTCGGTCCTTTGTTTTTCCCTTTGTATCTGGAAAGCAACAGGTGGAACGGTAGGTCCTTTCATTATTTTCTTTCTTCTTTGTATCTGGAAAGCAACAGGTGGAACGGTAGGTCCTTTCATTATTTTCTTTCTTTCTTTCTCTCTTTCTTTCTTTCTTTCTTTCTTTCTTTTTCCTGCCTGCCTGCCTGCCTGCCTGCCTGCCTGTCCGCCCGCCCGTCCCTCCATCTGTCTTCTCTCTGTCTCTCTCGCTTTTCACTCAGGTTAGGGAATTAAAAAAAAAAAAAAAAAAGAGGACTCTGTATTTCTGCAGGTCAGGAAGCAACAGTGAAAACTAGACGTAGAACCCAACAGGCTGGTTCCAAATAAGGGAAAGGAGTCCATCAAGGCTGTCTATCGTCACCCTGCTTACTGAATGTACACGCTGAGTACACATCATGAGGAGCGCTGGGCTGGATGAAGCACAAGCTGGAATGAAGATGGCCGGGAGACATATCCATCCCCTCAGATATGCACACGACAGCACCCTCACGGCAGAAATGAAGCCCAGGGTGGGTTTCCAAAGTCGTGTTCGTTTCAGGTGTTCAGTCTTTTCCCTTGGAGAGGTTCATGCAACATCATACGTCTACTTTCCCGTGCTGGCATAGTATATAGTAGGTGCTTGTGGATTCTTTGGATGTACAGTTTATGTGTCCATGTGCAACCAGCCCTCCTAAGTGGACCGTCCTGCCCTTCCTCCCCCCGCCCCAGCCCCCCCCCCCCCCCCCATCCTCTTTTCCTCAAGAAGTCAGGCATCCACTTCAGCCTCCTGTTCCTCAGTTCATCCAACCCCATGGAGGAAGTCATTCCTCCAGTTTTTCCATCGGTTCTCTACACCTCGCCTGATGGTGGCGGGTGACTGGAAGACTGACAGTTCTGAAGAACTTTGCAAGAGCTTTGGGTGAAGCGTGTCCATCAGTAAAGACCATGGAAGGTATGCCCCACGTGGCAAACACCATTGCTTTGAGTTGTGGTCGGTTTGCCTGGCTTCAGTGAGGGACGGAAGGGAGGCTTCCACCTTCCACAGAGAAAGCTATCCCTAGCGTACCAAGGACGTTTGACAACCCCCCGCCACCCCAGGTTACAGGCGCGACGGGTCAGACTGTAGCAATCATCATGTCCAGGGTGTATTTACAACAGGCAGACTCATCTTAAAGGCACTCTGTCCTGTGAAGGTGGAGGGAGGGGAGCGAGAGGCAGAGGGACGACGACAGAGGAAGGAAGGAGAAAAAGAGGGGACAGGAACACACAGAGTGGGGCGGGGTGGGGGGGGGTGAGGCATGTGTGGCGTGTCTGTGACATGCCCAGGTGGTGTTCCGTGGGTGGAGAGTGTGCGGCCCTGTGTGTGTGTGTGTGTGTGTGTGTGTGTGTGTGTATGGGGGGGGGGGGGTAGGTGTGTGGTGTGAGTGTGTTGTGTATAGCTGCCACGGGGGGCCGTGTGGGCGGCATGGGTGTGTGCGTGTGGCGTCCGCCTGTGGGTGCGGGGGCAGAGACAGAGGCCGAGAGACACAGCCAGGCAAAGGACAACGCAGTGTGTGTGTTGGGGGGGCGGGGAGGGGGTGGTGGGGGTGGGTGGTGTGTGGCCGGTGTGAAGGGCCCTGCGTGTGTGTGGGCGGGCTGTGTGTGTGGTGTGGGCGGCATGGGTGTGTGCGTGTGGCGTGCGCCTGTGGATGCGGGTCTGGGGGGGCGGGGTCAGAGACAGAGGCCAAGAGACACAGCCAGGCAAAGGACAACAAAGTGTGTGTGTGTGGGGGGGGGGGGGGGGGCGGGGCGGGGCCGGGGGGGGGGGGGAGGTGTGTGTGTGTGTGGCCAGGTGGGGGGGAGGTGTGTGTGGTGTGGGGGTGGCGGGGCGGGGTGTGAGAGTGTGTGTGTGTGTGTGCGCGCGCGCGTGCGTGTGGGCATGCATGTGGTGTGTGGGCAGAGGCAGAGCGTCACATCCAGGCATAGGACAACGCTGTGTGTGTGTGTGTGTGTGTGTGTGCGCGCGCGTGGGCGTGCGTATGTGTGTGGTGTGGGCCGGGTGTCTGTGTGTTGGGGGGGGGGGGGCGAGGCAGTGTGTGGCGTTGTGGCATGCTCAGGTGGTAGTGCGTGGGTGGTGTGTGTGGCCGTGTGAGTGTTTTGGGGTGGGGGGGGGTTGGTGTGTGGTGTGGGTTTGTTGTGTATAGGTGCCACGGGGGCGCGTGTGGGCCGCATGGGTGTGTGCGTGTGGGGTGCGCCTGTGGGTGCGGGGCGGCAGAGACAGAGGCCGAGAGAGACAGCCAGGCAAAGGACAACGCTGTGTGTGTGTGTGTGGGTGTGTGGGTGTGGTGTGAAGGGCCCTGCGTGTGGGCGGGGTGTGTGTGTGTGGTGTGGGCGGCATGGGTGTGTGTGTGTGGCGTGCACCTGTGGGTGCAGGGGCAGAGACAGAGGCCGAGAGACACAGCCAGGCAAAGGACAACAAAGTGTGTGTGGGGGGGCGGGGGGCGGGGCGGGGGAGGTGTGTGTGGTGTGGGGTGGCGGGGCGGGGTGTGAGAGTGTGTGTGTGTGTGCGCGCGCGCGCGTGCGTGTGGGCATGCATGTGGTGTGTGGGCAGAGGCAGAGCGTCACAGCCAGGCAAAGGACAACGCAGTCTGTGTGTGTGTGTGTGGTGTGTAGGGCCCTGCGTGGGTGTGGTGGGGGAGAGGGTGTGCGTGTGGGGGGCGGGGTGTTCATGGGCTGTGTGTGTGTGGGGGGGGGGGGATGCGTGTGTGTGCACGCCGTGTGGGGGTGGGGGGTGTGTGGGTGTGGGGGGGTGTGTGTGTGTGTATGGGGGGAGGGGGGAGGTGTGTGGTGTGAGTGTGTTGTGTATAGCTGCCACGGGGGGCCGTGTGGGCAGCATGGGTGTGTGCGTGTGGCGTCCGCCTGTGGGTGCGGGGGCAGAGACAGAGGCCGAGAGACACAGCCAGGCAAAGGACAACG
>NC_141166.1:287500-307500 GCF_055505025.1 Bos grunniens
CTCCTACCGCCTCGACCCCCCCCCCAAAAGAGAGCCCACTCACGGGACACACACACACCACCGCGGTGGGGACCCGAGGAGGACACCGGGGTTAAGGGAAACGACACCACCGCTCGGCCTCAGGCACCTGAGCGACGACCTGGAGCGCTCCAGGAGCACCACCGAGGATCCAACGAGGCACGCTCGCGCACCCACGCGGGGGGGCACAGCGCAGCAGCGGTACAGCCCTCCCCACCGCGGGGAGGGCCGCTCGCGGAGCACACGCCGGGAAGGCGAAGCGAGAGCATCTGCTGTGTCAGAAGACCCACGGCCCCCACTGACGCCACCCGAGGCGGGGGACAGGAGACCGAAGGTCAGGGCCAGAGGCCGCAACCCAGCCCCCGCCTTCCTCCCCCTCCCCGACGGCCAGGGGGAAAAAGTCAGGCGAGGGGCCCCGCGGACAGACCGAGAAGAGCAGACACGTTCACCGGGAACACCTGTCCCTCGTCTGGCACGGCTTAGGCCCGGCCCGGGAGAGCACGACCACACCACATCGATCGGATGAGCCAAGGTGGAGCGGGGGGAAGGCACGGCGAGGACAGTCACCAGAGGGGCCCGCTTTAAGCCTCACCGGCAACCTCCGCCCCCCACCTCGCCTCAGGCGAGAGCGGCCCACGACCCCAGGAGGTTCGAGAACGCCTGACACGTGGCACGGAGCCCACAGGGCGGGGGTCGCATCTCAGCCTTCACCGGGTGCCCGCAGCGGGGAGCGCACAGGGTAGAAGACCCACGGCGCCTCGCCCCGCCGCCCTCGGGTCGCCCAGAGACCGGAGGTGGCACCACGAGTCGGGTCAGCCAGACAACACCACACAGGAGCCGGCGCACAGGCCCAGGCGGGCGGCTCCAGCGGCAAGGGCCGAACCGGGGACCAGAGCTGGCGGCCCGAAGGCCCAGAGCCCCGCGTACATCCAGAGACCCAAAGTTTCCTCGGCGGCAGACACCGAAGCAGACCGTGTCAGCACTTACCTGGTGGTAAAAAAGGCCCATTAAGGGCGACGAAATGATAGCAGCCGACAGCGGGGCCCATCCACGACTCGCATGGAGGACCCCCGGAACCTTGGCCCGGCCACCTGTCCCCAGCGCTACCCCATAAACACCAGGCCCGGAGCTCTCGTGGCGGGGGGGGGGGGGGGGCGGGGGGGTGGGGGGAGTCATCTGGTCGACCGGGGGAAGGGGAGCAGGGGGAGGGGGCGCGCGATGGCCAAAGTGGGGGCGCGGACACCCACCAAGGGAGAGGGAGCTGGCCGGGGGCGCCCTCTCCCGCTTCGCCCACACGGGTAGGGGTACCGGTCCGTCGGAGTCTCCGAACGGGGATTTGGCTTCGATGAGCATCAAGAAACAAGAAGGAAGAACCGTCAGCGAGGCGCCTCCAACGAGACGAGCGGGCCCCGACCAGGGACCGCGCCCGGGCGGGACCCAGACCGTCCTAGATGGGGCACCCAGGACGGCCCGAGCCGGTCCCCACCTCCTGACCTGGGTTCAGGGAGGTGGGGAGGGGTGAGACAAAGTCGCATCCGACGACCGAGACCCACGAAGGCACGCTGAAGGGTCGGGCGCGCCCTCCCCGGCCACCCGCGGAAGCAGGGTCCGGTCCATCCACGTCTCCGGACCCATCGGGACTTTGAAAAAGAAACAGCATGTGTGCCAGGAGACGCCTCGGGCGACCGGACCCCACGGGTTGGGGGGGGGGGGGGGGGGCGGCCGCACACGCGCCCGCCTCTCCCCGTCAACCCTCACGACTCCGGCGGGCGGGTCCCCACCTCCGGAGCGGGGCCGAGGGCGAAGCACACGCTCCTGAGGGCGGCCCAGGAGGAGTCCGGACCGCCGAGCCCGAGTCCAGGCGCTCCGGGCAGGGAAGACCCTCTCCCTGCCCACCGCGGCGGCCCGGCCCAGGGAGGGTCCGGCCGGTCCTTCTCCGCGGCCACAGGGGCACGGGGAGATGCTGGTCGACCCGGTCCGGCCACCGCAGAGCCCGGCCCCGGAGCGCCGCGACGATCACCCTCCTCAGAAACCTAGAGAACCAATCTCCGGCGACAGCAGGACGTCCCTAGGCCTCGGCGCCACCGGGACTGTCGCCGCCAGCATAGCCGGTGTCTGAGAGCTCTGCCTCGGGCCCGGCGGCTGAGTCACAACCCTCCTGAAGGGCTCGCCGAAGCTCCGGAGGGGGAGGGACAATATACAAGCGGCCGCCAGGTGGCTCCCGACAACCGGCTCGAACGTCCCGAGGACGGGTCGCTGTCGCCGGCCGCCGGGGACGCCGCAGCGCCGGCCGCCCAAACGCCCGAGCTCGGCCCGGAGCCTCCGCCGCCGAGCGACGCGACGCGACGCGACGCGACCCCGGCCGCAGAGGAAGGGAGAGGAGCCGGGAGATCTCTCCCCTGGAGGCTGCCACGAAAGAGCCGCGATCCCCCCCCCCCCCCCACGCGATTCCAGGGTGGTGGGGGGACATTCCACGGAGACGCGGGCGGGCGGCGGGGGCTCGGGGCGGGGTGGGCGGAGAGAGGGGGCACCAGTGACATCCCAGGAACCCCCGGCCCCCGGCCCCCCGAAAGAGAGGGGCGGGAGGGAGGGAGGGAGAAAAGGAGGGAAGGAGGGAGGGAGGGAGGGAGGGAGGGAGGGACCGGCAAAGCGAAACCAGGCAAGCGCTGCTGGGAGAACAAAGCCGGACTTTCGAAAGCAGACACGGACACAGACACACAAGCCTAGGAGTAAGAAAGGAAAAGAAGGAGACACTCGGACCCCCAAGAAGAGAAAACAAAACTCAACCTGGGTAGAGACACCGTGACAAAGTCCAGAGACGACACACACAAGCATGCGCGGGTGGGTGGGGAAAGTGCACTAGAGGTCAGGAGAACATGGATTTCAACACCACTGGCCACAAACAGCGGAAAGGCGGACGGCCTGGGAGGTCTGGGGTGGCAGGGCTGCGGGGGGTGGGGGGTGGGGGGTTGGGGGGTTGCGGGGAGGGTGTGGGGGGGTGGTATTGAGGGGCGTGCTGGTGAGGAGGACGGAGTCCATAGGGATCCACTAAATAAACCCCGGGTCCCGTGACAACAGCCACCTCAATGAATACATAACTTTTTCACGTAGCTCAGAAACGAAATGAGACAAAACCACCAGGCAGGAAAGTCAACTCGTGGAACTGTCCTGGCAGCTTAAAAGTCAGAGAGAGAGAGGAGAGGGAGAGGGAGAGGGAGAGGGAGAGGGAGAGGGAGAGGGAGAGGGAGAGGGAGAGGGAGAGGGAGAGGGAGAGGGAGAGGGAGAGGGAGAACGCATACACATGTGCGTATACACGTGTACATATGTATACGCACACGTCATCGCGTCTATATATACGTGCACGCAGGCGTATAAACACACACGTACGAAGGGCATGCTCACGTACACGCACGTGTCTGTGTGCGCACGTGTATGCCTAGGCGTTTCTAGTGTGCGTGTATGCTTGCGTGTATATACGCAGAGGCATCTATACACATACGTACACGGATAGACACAGGCGTGAACACACATGCTCACATGTGCAGAGACGTCGGGATACATAGGCACACACACACACATACACGCGGACGTGTCAACGCATCTAGATGCACGTATAGTGTGTATACGTGTGATGTCTGCGCACAGGTGTGGATGCACGTCTATGCGTACCCGTACGTGCATGCTTGCATAGACACACATATCTGCGTGTGTATGTGCACACGTGTATGTACACACGTATACATACGTACGGACGCATACGCAGACGTCTACAGAGAGCGTATGTACGTCCACACAGACGCACGCGAGAATCTGTGCCTACATACACACGTGTGTATGTATACGTAGACGTGCACGCATGTACGTATGTACAGGTGCCCGTGTGCATCTAGAGTGCCTATACACAGATCGATGTGCATAGATGCACACACATGTATACGCATACGCAAACGCGCGTGTGTATACGTACATGTACATGTGCATCAGTGTATGTGTGCATGTATACCCATGTGTCTGCGTGGATGTCTACGTGCGCGCGTGTGTGGTGTGTGTATCTATGGGTGTACATTCGTACATATATATACTCACAGACACACACGTACATACCCGGGCGGAAACACACATCCGTGTGTGTGTGTGTGTGTGTGTGTGTGTGTGTGTGTGTGTGTGTGTCTGTCTGTCTGTCTGTCTGTCTGTCTGTCTGTCTGTCCGGGGAAAGCACAAGCATATTGCAAAAGGGGCTTTTCTGTCCAACACCGATCAAGGCGTCAGACACCTCAACCTCCAAAAGGGAAACAACCCCCGATGAGCGAAGTGGGCAGGAGGCCCGAACAGACCCCTTCCTTCCAAAGAAAGGTGGAACAGGCAGACACCCAGAAGCACAAGGTAGAACACACATCCACGGCAGGGCTGGGCTGGGCTGGGCTGGGCTGAGCTGGGGCTCCTGGGGGTGGGGGCGGGCTCACGGAAGCACCCCACCCCGGGGCGTTTCCCTGGACAATGATCCTTCTCATTCGGAGGGGAAAGGCCCAGGAGCCGGGAATCGCAATCACGACAGCAAGTTCGAACCATCAGAGGACAGTGGCTCCTGATGGATCGAACGCGTTTTTTCTGCAGCTGAGAAAACTGTGGGCGGACTCAGAGAGATCCGATCTCATCCCCTGGCGCCTCACAGACAGAGAAACCACATCCCTAGGGAAAAGAGTCCTGCGATGTACACTCCCCCAAAGATTCCCCCATTCGACCCAACCCAGCAACTCCACAGGGTGCCCACGGAGGGAAGGGACAAAGAAGATACGGATGTGTGCATGTGTGGGATCGACCCCTATACCTAGGTCGACTTCCGTACACACATCATGATAGAACTCTGTCTGTGTGCCTATGCCTGGATCTATTCACGTGCACGCGTGCTCACGCGCATGCAGACAGACACACACACACACAGAGGAATGGGACTCAACCACCAGAAGGGAATGAAATCTCACAGTCTGCAGGAACCTGGAGAGACCTTTAGAGGGTATTATGCTACATGAAATACCTCAGATCAGTCGTTTCCATGCAGAACCTACCAAACCATACACGGTGAACAGAACCGAACCAAACAGAAACAGGCTCAGACATACTACAAAGGAACACACCGGGGCGGGGGGGGCGGGGCGGGGGGGCGGGGGTGAGGAGAGAGTGAGTGAGTGCCCCTGGCGAGGGAGACAGACGAAGTGGTGCAACCTTCCACTTATGAAATACATGAGTCACGGGCACGTCATCACACCAAATGTCATTTGCCGTGACACCAGGTGGTGACGGACAGTCACTAACTAGATGTATCCTGGTGATGGCTGTGTCATGTGCTACACTAAAACATCGTCTGTACAGCTGAAAATTAAAGGGGGGAACGACCCCCCCCCCCAAAGAAAAAGGAAAGGAAGAAGGAAGGAAGGAAGGAAGGAAGGAAAGAAGGCAAAAGTAAACGTTGGCAGTCAGTTAGACGTCCGTTTGAGAAGAGTGGGACTTGTGTGTGTGTGTGTGGGGGGGGGGGGGGGGGAGAAACTAGGGTGAGGAGGAGGAGGAGGAGGAGGAGGAGCAGGAGGAGGAGAAAGAAAAGGACCCGATTGCCTTGAGGGGGAGGAGGAGATGAAAGATCCCAAGAGTGGACAGGACGGTCAGGTGAGTGCCATAGGGAAAGGAAACGAAGCCAAGCAACCGAACACACTGCCAACGGTGGTTTTGTTCAGTCCAAGATCAAGATGGGGACAGCACGGTGTCCTCCAGCACACAGCGACACACAGGCCTCACTCGGCAGGGGGAGTTGGGGATAACCCTGAACGCCGAAGCGGACAAAAGAAGCCGTCACGTTCATCCATGGCTGAAAAGTACCATGGTCCCACGACATTCCAAACTCCTCTCAAACCATTGAAAGACTCTCTCCCTCACTCGCCGTTCAAAATGTAGAGAACAGGAAAGGAGCGAAACGATGGTGGGTGGCTGGCTGGCTGGCTGGATTTCCGTGATGGTGTGATTAGGGAACACATGGACAGAAAAGCATCCGATTCACTTGTGTAAAGAATCTCTCTTGCCTTCTCGGCCTGGTGTCTTTCCTCTGTCTGGATGATTCCCCTCCCCCACCCCACCCCCCCCCCACTCCCAGCTTGAAGATCAGCCTCCAAAACGAAGCCCTTTGTGCTCTCCAGGTCCCGCCGCCACGATCTCTTTGGAGCGCCCTTCCGAAGGGGAACGTTTTCATCCACGTCATCGCCCTGAGACAGCTTCAGCCTGTCCCTCCCCCCCCCCCCACCCACCCCCCCCCACTCCACCCCAAGCCCCCCGCCCACCCCCCCTCTCTCCCTCCTGCTCCTCTTCCCCCTCCTCTGAACTGTCGAGCTCCCCTCGCGCTGGCCTCTCACCCCACACGGTGGCAGTGTTGGCCTAGGTATGCTCAGGTGTCTCCTAACCGCATCCGAGTGGACTTGCACTGTTTCTCAGCTGCGTCGTTCAGGGACCATGTTTTTCCTGGCCTTTTCCGCGGGTGGGGGAGACCCGGACGGGCCGGGGCCAGGCGGGGTGGGGGAGCCTGCGTGTGGGGGGAAGGGTGGGGGCAGAGAGGAGGAGGAGGAGGAGGAGGAGGAGGAACAGGAACACAGCTCCCCAGCGCCAGTGTGTGCCTGCGGCCTGGAAAAGAGATCACGCACCAGGCTGGCTCCGAAAAGGGGATCGATCGGTCAGGAGACCGGGCACGTTTGTGCTTCGCCGAGTCCCTGCAGATCGGACAGGCAGTGGCAAGTGTGGGGCTTCCCACACTTAGAACTGTTCACCCATCGTGGACACAGGCGTCTGGCACACCGGGGGTTAGGCTCTCGGTGCGATCGATGTCCACAAGCCGTAGCCACTGAAACGTGTGCACCCTGGAGCCGCCGCCGCCGTGCAGAGGGAGATCTCATCCGGCTCCGCGGGTCCTTCCCGTGAGTAGGCCGGGATCTCGGGAAGCACAGACATCCAGAGCATTGAGTGAACCTGACCGTCACGCTTTCCGAGTCCAAGTGAACCCGAAGGGAGGGTCCCTCACGTGTGGGTTTGTCTCTCCATCGGAGGCATCCTCTCTTGGAGCCGATTAGGGTGCCGCGGGCCCCGTGGAGCAGAGAGGACAGAGAGTTCCCTTCGGTCCCCTGCTCCTCCCACGGGCGCGCACGGGCACGCTCCCCAACGGTCCTAGGAACATCCTGCCCCAGAGGAGCGTGCCGGCCGGCCACAGCCCACCTACAACGGAGGCGTCCGTGTCCGTCCGTGTCCGTCATCCTCGTCCAGAGTCCCCCGTCTGCCTGCCCTCGCCTTCGCGCCTGGCACTGTCCGTCCATTCTGTAGGTTCATATCGAACCTGCCCGGAGCCCGGCGGCATCTTCCCGGATCAGGGATCGATCGAAAACACCCTGTCCCCTGCCTCATCGGCAGGTGGATTCTTCACCACTGGACCACCAGGCAGGGAAGTCCCTTCACAGCCTTCTAAACTCATCTACCCCGAAACAGTCCACGTCGTCCTCCAACTCATTGGACCATCACGACTGAAATGAAGGAAAATATGTGCGTTCGAGAATGTCTTCACTCCTCAGTGCTTCTTGCTTTAGAACCACCAAGGCATCTCTCTCTCTCTCTCTCTCTCTCTCTCTCTCTCTCTCTCTCTCTCACACACACACACACACACACACACACACACGAACAGAGGTGGGCTCATAGTCCAAAAGAAACCAACGTTTGTGTGTATCCATCCCACTTGCTGTGGCTGTCGTGCCGTCGCTCATCAAAGAAGCTGATCTGATACGGAATCCGATGTCTTCTTCTCTAGGACACGTCGAGAGGCAGCAAGCGTGCCGGTGTGTGAGCACCGAAGGTCAACCCGGCATGATGGAGCCCGGCCAGGTGTGTGCTCAGAGGCCCACCTAGATTCGAACTCCAGTTCCCGGAGGGGAGCGGTGGGAACAGGAGTGTGGACTGCGAGTCCAATCCTCACCTTACAAAAAGGCAAAATCATCCCCTTCCTCCCTTATCGGCGTCTGCACGGCTCCTCCTGGACTCAGGGATCCCATCGAAAGGACGTCCAGGTTGTGTCCTTCTCCCTGGCCCGATCGTTTCGAACCTCTCCAAGAAAAAGCGGTGACGTCAAGAGATCCGTCTTGAGTTCGGGACTGGGGCTTCCCCGGGGGCCCCGTGGTCAACGATCCCGTGCCCATGCAGGAGACGTGGGTTTCGCCCCCGGTCCGGGAAGAGCCCACACGCTACCCATACGCCTCGGTGATGGAGTCTGTGCTCCAGATCCTGGCCGCTGCGAGTGTTGAGCCCACACCCAGCAGCCACTGAAGCCCACGTGCCCCGGCGCCCCTGCCCCCCAAGAGGAACCACAGCCACGAGAAGCCCAGACACACGACCGTAGAGCGACCCCCTCTCTCCACAGAGAGAGAACAGCTTGCACGGCCACGAAGACACACAGAGCACGCCCCCACAGACATCAAATACGTCCAATGATCGTCAAGCGAGACGGCCTGCCTGAGATCGGACGCGAGCGGCCAATACCTAGTCCCGTCACTCGGGAAGCTCCCCGAATCTTCTGTCGATACACATAAAGAAACCCTAGCTCACTGTGCCATGGGCAGCGCGGGGAGCTCTCCGTACAGTGCCGAGAGCACCGTGGAGACGTGACCCGTGGGCACCGTGAGCGTGACTGTTCTCACGAAGTCCCTCACAGTCCGGGCCCTGGAGATCGGCCCACGCGGACCTGCAGGCGATGGTCGGCCATCCCTCTCGGCTCCCTGCGCGCTCACGGGTCCAGGTGTGCCGTGCCCCCAGCATCCGCTCGCATCTTCTCGGCCTGTCTCCCCCGTGCCGCTCCACTGACTTGGAATCCTTCTCCCCTCTCGTCTCGTCTGACACGTTTTCTTTCCTGTTCGACCATGTCTGGCTCCCCGGGCACCACTTCCCGTCGTTCTTCTCGTCTCACCGCCCTCGTCTCGTGGAAATCATTCTCTGGGTCTCCGCTCTGTTCCCTAAGGACTCTGTCATCCCTCCACTCATCTGGGGATCGACTGGCACCTAGGCAACCCCGGTCCGTGACAACCGTGGTTCCGTGTCTATCGAATGACATGCCGACCGCAGGGGGGCTCGTGGACGCGTACGAGCCGTGGAAAGCTGGCACCGGGGAATCATCCCGAGGACACACCCTCCGGTTCCACGGTGCTCACGGGAGCGTTTGGGTCGTCGTCGTCGTCGTCGCCGTATTCCCTAAGACGTACGCAGTCGCGTGGATTCAAACGGCGTCTATTGGGAAAGCACGGATCGCTCCCCGGATCACCGGAGAAGGCCACGGCAACCCACTCCAGTCCTCTCGCCTGGAAACTCCCATGGGCGGAGGAGCCCGGTAGGCCACGGTCCACGGGGTCGGGAAGAGTCGAACACGACCGAGCGACTTCCCTTCCCCTTTTCCCTTCCACGCATCGGAGAAGGCCGTGGCAACCCACTCCAGTGTTCTCGCCTGGAGAATCCCAGGGACAGGGGGGGAGCCTGGCGGGCTGCCGGCTGTGGGGTCGCACAGAGTCGGACACGACGGAAGCGACTTAGCGGCAGCCGCAGCAGCAGCAACCGGATCACCTCAGAAGGACTTAGACACGAGTCTCGGTGGAGAGAGGATGGATCCTGCCAACCATCTCACTTCTGGGTAGACCTCGAAAGAAAATAAAACCTGAAACTCGCAGAGAGAGGCCTGCACCCCCAGGTCCATCGCAGCATCCATTCACAAGAGTCAAGATGGGGACCCAGCCCAAGTGTCCATCAAGGGAAGACTAGATCAAGAAGATACACGATCCAGGTAGAGATCGATCGATAGGGAGATCTAGGTGTCCCAGGTAGCCCCAGGAATGAACACAGTCTTACATCGTGATCGCATGGATGGGACTTAGGGAGTGATGCCCAATGAAGAAGTCAGGTAGAGAAAGAAAAAGAGTTTCTCCTGTCACTGACATGCCATGCAAGGCCACCTAAAACAATGAAAACGATCATCACAGAGCGGCTGGGGGAGGGAGACATGGGAAGATGCCGATGTAACGGCGGGCGGGGGAACTTCACGGATAAGGTACATATATACTGTCTACGTCACAAAGAGCACGGTGATTCTAAAGAATAGTATTGGTATTATCGTCGTCTCATATTCGGAGAAGGCAACGGCACCCCACTCCAGTCCTCTTGCCCGGAAAATCCCGTGGACGGAGGAGCCCGGTAGGAGCCCGGTAGGCCGCAGTCCACGTTGTCGCACAGAGTCGGACACGACGGAGCGACTTCCCTTCCCGTTTTCCCTTTCACGCCTTGGAGAAGGACATGGCAACCCACCGCAGTGTTCTTGCCTGGAGAACCCCAGGGACGGGGGTGCCCGGCGGGCTACCGTCTACGGGGTCGCACAGATTCGGACACGACGGAAGCGACGCAGCAGCAGCAGCAGCAGCAGCAGCAGCAGCAGCATTATCCTATTCGAAAGTCGCCATGACCGTGGACATGACGCATTCACTTCCCGTACAATGGAAGAAGGACACGGCAACCCACTCCAGTAGTCTTGCCTGGAAAATTCCATGGACGGAGGAGCCTGGTAGGCTACAGTCCGTGGGGTCGCAAAGAGTCCAGCACGACTGAGTGACTTCACTTTCTTTCGCATACAGTCATGGCATGTATGGGTTGTGGTCAAGCTATGAGCTACCGCTTGGGTGGTCATGAATGATTCTTTTGCAACAGACAGGTGCATCAAGTCACCATTCTGTACACGTTAGAACAGAGGATGTTGTATGTCCTTAACGAAGAACATTCTATTTCAATACACCGGGACATGACACACATAACATCACCTAGTTTTATTATCTTTCAATGAATGGTCAGTATTGGCTGCACGCCAAAAAAAAAAAAAAAAAAAAAAAAAGGAAAGAAAGAAAAAAAAGAAAGCTTTATTGTGTGTGTGGGGGGGGGGGGGGGTGGGGGGTGGGGTGGGGGGAGGGTCTTAGATATTGCCATGCAGGGACACAGATTTCAATAAAACCCAGGGAATGTTCCACAGGAAAGAGTCAGGGGCCTAGAAAGCTGAACCTCGTGAGGTTGTCAAGCCAGCTGAGAGCAATTAGGATTTGCTGTCATGCAACAAGGGACATGTTTCTTCTTCCAGGGTAGACGGTCACAAGGTATTTAGGGAAAGGGGAGGGTGTGAGAGGTATCTTGAATTTCGGGAACACTGTTTCCTTAGATGATCTGGAGGCCTCTGGGACCCAGTCAGTGCTCCAAGTGGACATTCCATCCAGACTGAGACACACGGACCTCTTCCTCGATGGCCTCCCCTCTCTATTTGGGGGAGCTCTCTCGGCCACGCTGATTCCACTTGGATGTGTCTTTCCCACGTCACACCCTTTGGCATTCAAAGATATCCTTCCATCGTTTTCTAAAGAGACCCGGTGTATGTATCTTTGGAGCGATGATGAGCATCAGACACGATCCCTCTCCGTGGCGCGGTTTCGGGCACGACACACCAAGACGGGGACACATACATTCCACGTCCCTCTCGGCCATCGAGAGAGGCCGTGTACGGCACGTGATGCCACGGGACCGGTGAGGTCCTCGGGTTCAGCCCTCCCTCGACTTGGCTGTGGTCTTTGGTTTTGTTCTGTTCCGTGTGTGCTTTCTGACCCACGTGATCTCTCCGGATAGGGCACCCCATCCAAGCTCAAACCCATCGAGTCTGTGTGACTCCTATTCACGCATCAGGTGGGGATATCGACGCCCTCCACGTGGATCCATCACAATCGCCGTTCTGGGTTCAGGAGGATCCTGTTGTGTGTTCTGGGCGCGCTACGTGCTGTCCGTGTGAACTGTGGAATGAGGTTCGTGACATTGAACAGGAGACAGGGATCAAGACCATCCCCATGGAAAAGAAATGCCACAAAGCAAAATGGCTGTCTGGGGAGGCCTTACACATAGCTGTGAGGAGAAGAGAAGCGAAAACAGAGGAGAAAAGGAAAGATACACACATCTGAATGCAGAGTTCCAAAGAATAGCAAGAAGAGATAAGAAAGCCTTCTTCAGCGATCAATGCAAAGACATAGAGGAAAAGCACAGAATGGGATAGACTAGGGATCTCTTCCAGAAACTCAGAGATACCAAAGGAACATTTCATGCAAAGATGGGCTCGATACAGGACAGAAATGGTATGGACCCAACAGAAGCAGAAGATATTCAGAAGAGATGGCAAGAATACACAGAAGACCCTTACAAAAACGATCTTCACGACCCAGATAATCACGATGGTGTGATCCCTGACCTAGAGCCAGACATCCTGGAATGTGAAGTCAAGTGGGCCTTAGAAAGCATCACTACGAACAAAGCTAGTGGAGGTGATGGAATGCCAGTGGAGCTCTTCCAAATCCTGAAAGATGATGCGGTGAAAGTGCTGCACTCAATATGCCAGCACATTTGGAAAACTCAGCAGTGGCCACAGGACTGGAAAAGGTCCGTTTTCATTCCGATCCCAAAGAAAGGCAATGCCAAAGAATGCTCACACGACCGCACACTTGCACTCATCTCACACGCTAGTAGAGTCATGCTCAAAATTCTCCAAGCCAGGCTTCAGCAATATGTGCACCGTGAACTTCCTGATGTGCAAGCTGGTTTTCGAAAAGGCAGAGGAACCAGAGATCCGATTGCCAACCTCCGCTGGATCATGGAAAAAGCAAGAGAGTTCCAGAAAAGCATCTATTTCTGCTTTCTTGACTATGCCAAAGCCTTTGACGGTGTGGATCACAGTAAACTGTGGAAAATTCTGGAAGAGATGGGAATACCAGACCACCTGACCCGCCTCTTGAGAAATCTGTACGCAGGTCAGGAAGCAACAGTTCGAACTGGACATGGAACCACAGACTGGTTCCAAATAGGAGAAGGAGCTCGTCAAGGCTGTCTATCGTCACCCTGTGTATTTAACTTATACGCAGAGAACATCATGAGAAACGCTGGACTGGAAGACACACACGCTGGAACCAAGATTGCCGGGAGAACTATCAATCACCTCGGATGTGCAGATGACACCACCCTCATGGCAGAAAGTGAAGAGGAACTCAAGAGCCTCTTGATGACAGTGAAAGAGGAGAGTGAAAAAGTGGGCTTAAAGCTCCACATTCAGAAAACGAAGATCACGGCATCCGGTCCCATCACTTCATGGGAAATAGATGGGGAACCAGTGGACACGGTGTCAGACTTTATTTTTCTGGGCTCCAAAATCACTGCAGATGGTGACTGCAGCCATGAACTTAAAAGACGCTTACTCCTTGGAAGGAAAGTGATGACCCACCTAGATAGCATATTCCAAAGCAGAGACATTCCTTTGCCAACAAAGGTTCGTCCAGTCAAGGCTACGGTTTTTCCTGTGGTCATGTATGGATGTGAGCGTTGGACCGCGAAGAAGGCTGAGCGCCGAAAGAATGGATGCTTTTGAGAGAATGGTGGTGTTGGAGAAGACTCCTGAGGGTCCCTTGGACCGCAAGGAGATCCAACCAGTCCATTCTGAAGGCGACCAACCCAGGGATTTCTTCGGAAGGACTGATGCGAAAGCTGAAACTCCAGTCCTTTGGCCACCTCATGCGAAGAGTTGACTCATTGGAAAAGACTCTGATGCTGGGAGGGATTGGGGGCAGGAGGAGAAGGGGACGACAGAGGAGGAGATGGCTGGATGGCATCACTGACTCCATGGACGTGAGTCTCAGTGAACTCCGGGAGTTGGTGATGGACAGGGAGGCCTGGCGTGCCGCGCTTCATGGGGTCACCAAGAGTCGGACACGACTGAGCGACTGATCTGATCTGATCTGATCTGATGTGCTGTCCGTGATCTCACGTGCCTTTCGGGCATGGGTGATGGAGACGGACACCAAGCGGCAGGGCGGCCATCTGGCATCTCGGCCTAGAGCGGTTTCACAAGTGACATCTCAGAACCGGGGCTGAGACAGCCATCCCTCCCCGGGCCCCCCTCGGTGGCCGGGATGGGGGTGGGGTGGGGGAGTGTGAGGTTAGGGAGACGGGAGTGGGGGGGCTGGGCTAAGGGTCGGGGTCGGGGGGGGGGGGGGCGGGGGGGGGCGGCGCGCGAGGCGAGGGGACCGTCCCAGTCCCCCTGAGAAGTGAAGGCAGGTTCCGTCCCCCTGAGAACTTCCTGCCTTCAGGCGTGTGAGAGGCGTAGGTTTCTCTCCAATCCACGGCCACGCATCATTTTCCGCCCTGTTCAAAAACACAGACAAAAAACGTATTTGTTTATCTCGGCTTGTTTTCTGGCCGAGGCCAAAGACCTCTTCAAGCGTGTCCAAAGGGTCTGACAGGATGGGAGGGTGCAGGTCAATCCATGTGTCAAGAGATCCAGAGAACCTGTCACAACTGTGACTCGGGCGTTTTTCAGAAACAGGCCCATCTGGATGTATTCCCTGGACAGGAGTCACCCCAGAAGTTTCCTTGAAGGGATCGAGTTGCAGGAGTCGGGGTCGTGGCCCCGCCGCCGCCGCCGCCGCCGCCGCCGCCGCCGCCGCCGCCGCCAAAGGGCCCCCTCAGCCCGGCAGGCCGGCAGGCCGGCAGGCCGGCAGGCCAGCAGGCCCTGCAGGCAGGGGCTATTGTCTGTGGGCCCCACCCCCACCTTCCCCCACCCTCCCCCTGCAGGGCCTCGCCGGATAGCTTCATTCAAATGCAGAAAGCTTTCCAGTCAAGTCAGAGCCTCTGACTTCGCCTCGAGCTTCTCTCTATTGAATGGTGATCCGCCCCACCCAGCCATTCCATGTCTCCACCTTGAGACGGCCCCTTCGGCACCGCGCGGAGGAAGGGGGCTGGGGGGTGGGGAGGGAGGCCGAGGGACAGATTCGCCTCGTGTCAGGCCAAAGGAGTCTCCTCCTTTTGGTAACCCAGGAAACCCCGCTCACGCGTGTGAGGATCACGGACGTGCGTGGAAACAGCCACCGTCCCTTGACATCTTCCCCTCCGTGGGAGGAGGTTTTCCTCCCTGCCTGCCTTCAGAGGGACAGAAAAGGAGGGAGGGGCAGAGCGTTCCTCTGGCGCTGGCCGGCTCTTAAGTCACTTGACTCCAAAACACTCCACAGGGCACGGAGGTTCACGTGCAGTGGGGTGGGGTGGGGTGGGGTGGGGTGGGGTGGGGTGGGGACGGCGGCCTACTCCGGACCCCACCAGTTTTCCCTCCTCTTGACACTTGCCTGGAACCCATGAAAAGCTGAGCTGGTGACTGTGTGTGTGAGTGCGTGCATGTACGCGTGTACATGAGAGACGGCGCGTGTGCGTGTGCGTGTGCATGGACGTGAGAGAAAAAGAAAGGAAAAAAAAAAAAAAAAAATCCAGAAGGAAGGAAGGAAGGAAGGAGGGAAGGAGGAGGGAGGGACGAAATAGGTTAGTTCGTAGGGGCCTCCGTGTCATGGCAAGAGTTTCTGAGCACAGATCCTCCGTTCAGGGAAACAGTGATCGTATCTCCTCTCAGGAGGCCGTGATGTCGATGGACGGGTGCGGGAAAGCAGGCCTGGGGTGCAAGCCATCAGGTTTTGTGTGTGTGTGTGTGTGTTTTTTTCCCTCAGAGGCACTTGTAGGGAAACCAAGGAAACACACAGGTTCATCCCTGGAGCGGATTCGAGAAACCAGTCGGCAGAGGGAGAGGCAGTCTAGGAGGCTGATTTTTAGACGTCAGGGTCGGGCCCTGGAGCGGGTTGCCATGTCCTTCTCCAGGAGGCCTTCCTGGCCCGGGGATGGAACCCGGGTCTCCTGCATCGCAGGCAGACTCTTGACCGTGTGAGCCACCAGGGAAGCTCCGTCAGAAACATTCACCAAGTCCTCTAGCTTCCATCCGCAGGGCTTCAGGCACAGGGCCTTTTGAGTTCTCCGTCAGAAGGGCAAGAGAACATGGGACGTTGGTCCCTCCCCCCCGAGAGAGGGTTGTTTGATAACGGAGGCAGCTCGGAACACTTCAGGCTCCAGTCCCCCTCTCGGGTGAAGAACCACACGCAAAGCACACACACACACACACACACACACACACACACACACACACACACACACACACACACATATATATAGGACACGACTCTCCTATCCGGAAGTGTGTACCCCCGTTTCACGGAAACATCCTCTGGGCCCCTAAGGAACGTGTGGCAATCACTCTGGCCAAGGAGATAAGAATCCTCCACGGAGAGTTTCTGAAGTCTGGAAGGACCAGGTCGAGAGAAAAAGAGAGACGATTCCCTTCTGCTGAGAGGGGTGCTGTATGAAGCGACCAAGGGGATGTCCATCTTTCCAAATTCCCATTTTAAACCTCGTGTCCTTTTCGGTCCTTTGTTTTTCCCTTTGTATCTGGAAAGCAACAGGTGGAACGGTAGGTCCTTTCATTATTTTCTTTCTTTCTTTCTCTCTTTCTTTCTTTCTTTCTTTCTTTCTTTTTCCTGCCTGCCTGCCTGCCTGCCTGCCTGCCTGTCCGCCCGCCCGTCCCTCCATCTGTCTTCTCTCTGTCTCTCTCGCTTTTCACTCAGGTTAGGGAATTAAAAAAAAAAAAAAAAAAGAGGACTCTGTATTTCTGCAGGTCAGGAAGCAACAGTGAAAACTAGACGTAGAACCCAACAGGCTGGTTCCAAATAAGGGAAAGGAGTCCATCAAGGCTGTCTATCGTCACCCTGCTTACTGAATGTACACGCTGAGTACACATCATGAGGAGCGCTGGGCTGGATGAAGCACAAGCTGGAATGAAGATGGCCGGGAGACATATCCATCCCCTCAGATATGCACACGACAGCACCCTCACGGCAGAAATGAAGCCCAGGGTGGGTTTCCAAAGTCGTGTTCGTTTCAGGTGTTCAGTCTTTTCCCTTGGAGAGGTTCATGCAACATCATACGTCTACTTTCCCGTGCTGGCATAGTATATAGTAGGTGCTTGTGGATTCTTTGGATGTACAGTTTATGTGTCCATGTGCAACCAGCCCTCCTAAGTGGACCGTCCTGCCCTTCCTCCCCCCGCCCCAGCCCCCCCCCCCCCCCCCATCCTCTTTTCCTCAAGAAGTCAGGCATCCACTTCAGCCTCCTGTTCCTCAGTTCATCCAACCCCATGGAGGAAGTCATTCCTCCAGTTTTTCCATCGGTTCTCTACACCTCGCCTGATGGTGGCGGGTGACTGGAAGACTGACAGTTCTGAAGAACTTTGCAAGAGCTTTGGGTGAAGCGTGTCCATCAGTAAAGACCATGGAAGGTATGCCCCACGTGGCAAACACCATTGCTTTGAGTTGTGGTCGGTTTGCCTGGCTTCAGTGAGGGACGGAAGGGAGGCTTCCACCTTCCACAGAGAAAGCTATCCCTAGCGTACCAAGGACGTTTGACAACCCCCCGCCACCCCAGGTTACAGGCGCGACGGGTCAGACTGTAGCAATCATCATGTCCAGGGTGTATTTACAACAGGCAGACTCATCTTAAAGGCACTCTGTCCTGTGAAGGTGGAGGGAGGGGAGCGAGAGGCAGAGGGACGACGACAGAGGAAGGAAGGAGAAAAAGAGGGGACAGGAACACACAGAGTGGGGCGGGGTGGGGGGGGGTGAGGCATGTGTGGCGTGTCTGTGACATGCCCAGGTGGTGTTCCGTGGGTGGAGAGTGTGCGGCCCTGTGTGTGTGTGTGTGTGTGTGTGTGTGTGTGTGTATGGGGGGGGGGGGGTAGGTGTGTGGTGTGAGTGTGTTGTGTATAGCTGCCACGGGGGGCCGTGTGGGCGGCATGGGTGTGTGCGTGTGGCGTCCGCCTGTGGGTGCGGGGGCAGAGACAGAGGCCGAGAGACACAGCCAGGCAAAGGACAACGCAGTGTGTGTGTTGGGGGGGCGGGGAGGGGGTGGTGGGGGTGGGTGGTGTGTGGCCGGTGTGAAGGGCCCTGCGTGTGTGTGGGCGGGCTGTGTGTGTGGTGTGGGCGGCATGGGTGTGTGCGTGTGGCGTGCGCCTGTGGATGCGGGTCTGGGGGGGCGGGGTCAGAGACAGAGGCCAAGAGACACAGCCAGGCAAAGGACAACAAAGTGTGTGTGTGTGGGGGGGGGGGGGGGGCGGGGCGGGGCCGGGGGGGGGGGGGAGGTGTGTGTGTGTGTGGCCAGGTGGGGGGGAGGTGTGTGTGGTGTGGGGGTGGCGGGGCGGGGTGTGAGAGTGTGTGTGTGTGTGTGCGCGCGCGCGTGCGTGTGGGCATGCATGTGGTGTGTGGGCAGAGGCAGAGCGTCACATCCAGGCATAGGACAACGCTGTGTGTGTGTGTGTGTGTGTGTGTGCGCGCGCGTGGGCGTGCGTATGTGTGTGGTGTGGGCCGGGTGTCTGTGTGTTGGGGGGGGGGGGGCGAGGCAGTGTGTGGCGTTGTGGCATGCTCAGGTGGTAGTGCGTGGGTGGTGTGTGTGGCCGTGTGAGTGTTTTGGGGTGGGGGGGGGTTGGTGTGTGGTGTGGGTTTGTTGTGTATAGGTGCCACGGGGGCGCGTGTGGGCCGCATGGGTGTGTGCGTGTGGGGTGCGCCTGTGGGTGCGGGGCGGCAGAGACAGAGGCCGAGAGAGACAGCCAGGCAAAGGACAACGCTGTGTGTGTGTGTGTGGGTGTGTGGGTGTGGTGTGAAGGGCCCTGCGTGTGGGCGGGGTGTGTGTGTGTGGTGTGGGCGGCATGGGTGTGTGTGTGTGGCGTGCACCTGTGGGTGCAGGGGCAGAGACAGAGGCCGAGAGACACAGCCAGGCAAAGGACAACAAAGTGTGTGTGGGGGGGCGGGGGGCGGGGCGGGGGAGGTGTGTGTGGTGTGGGGTGGCGGGGCGGGGTGTGAGAGTGTGTGTGTGTGTGCGCGCGCGCGCGTGCGTGTGGGCATGCATGTGGTGTGTGGGCAGAGGCAGAGCGTCACAGCCAGGCAAAGGACAACGCAGTCTGTGTGTGTGTGTGTGGTGTGTAGGGCCCTGCGTGGGTGTGGTGGGGGAGAGGGTGTGCGTGTGGGGGGCGGGGTGTTCATGGGCTGTGTGTGTGTGGGGGGGGGGGGATGCGTGTGTGTGCACGCCGTGTGGGGGTGGGGGGTGTGTGGGTGTGGGGGGGTGTGTGTGTGTGTATGGGGGGAGGGGGGAGGTGTGTGGTGTGAGTGTGTTGTGTATAGCTGCCACGGGGGGCCGTGTGGGCAGCATGGGTGTGTGCGTGTGGCGTCCGCCTGTGGGTGCGGGGGCAGAGACAGAGGCCGAGAGACACAGCCAGGCAAAGGACAACGCAGTGTGTGTGTTGGGGGGGCGGGGAGGGGGTGGTGGGGGTGGGTGGTGTGTGGCCGATGTGTAGGGCCGTGCGTGTGGGTGGGTGGGTGGGGGGGGGCGGGGGGGAATGCATGTGGTGTGTGGGCAGAGAGGCAGAGCGTCACAGCCAGGCAAAGGACAACGCTCTGTGTGTGTGTGTGGGTGGGTGTGGTGTGAAGGGCCCTGCGTGTGTGTGTGTGTGGGGGGGGGGGGGGGGGGGTGTGTGTGTGGTGTGGGCGGCATGGGTGGGTGCGGGGGCAGAGACAGAGGCCGAGAGACACAGCCAGGCAAAGGACAACGCAGTGTGTGTGTGTGTGTGTGTGTGTGTGTGTGTGTGTGTGTGTGTGTGTGTGTGGTGTGGGGGGCGGGGGTGTGCGTGTGGGGGGCGGGGTGTTTATGGGCTGTGTGGGGAGGGGGGATGCGTGTGTGCACGCCGTGTGGGGGTGGGGGGGTGTGTGGGTGTGTGGGTGTGTGTGTGGTGTGTGCCTGCAGGTGGTGCGGGCAGAGACAGAGAGACGCAGCCAGGCGCCAAGGAGGACGCAGTGTGTGTGTGTGGGTATGCACGTGGGGGGTGTGGTGTGCGGGCGGGCGGAGACAGAGAAACGTGCATGGATGGATATCCCGCATCATTCGCTTGTGTTTCCTGAGCACGTTCATCACCTCCGCGATCCAGACCACTCCCGTCCGTGACAGGT
>NC_141166.1:320000-342500 GCF_055505025.1 Bos grunniens
CGCCCCCCCCCACCGCGAGCCCGCCCGCCCCGGGGGGGACTCCACCACGGCCAAGGCCACACCGCGGACGGCCGACGCGCGCCCTCGGCGTCCG
The DNA here is from genome assembly GCF_055505025.1 of Bos grunniens. Lineage (NCBI taxonomy): Eukaryota > Metazoa > Chordata > Mammalia > Artiodactyla > Bovidae > Bos > Bos grunniens. Next base: position 320,095 of record NC_141166.1, read on the forward strand.
GCCATCACACCCGCCCCAGAGGGGCGGGGGACGCCGGCCGGCGAGGACACGGCGACCGGCCCGCGGTGGGCAAGACCGGGGACCCGACCCGCGCTCGGGCGAGCGCACCGGAGCGGGGGGCCGCGGCGGGGCGGGGGAGGGGGGAAGATCACGGGAGCTCCCCCTCGTCCAGCACGCGACGGCGGCGACGGACAGGCGGCGGCGGCGAAACGGGCAACGGATCGGGACCGCGGCGGGCCCGGAAGCGAGACACACCAGGGCGCGGCCCCGGGAGGCAGCAGACGGCGAGCGGACTGAGGCGGACGGACAGACGGAGAGGGGCACCGACGGGGTGCGGCCACGCGAGGCCAACGCCACGGAACAGGGGCGGTGTTGGTGGGGCGGCCGCGCGCCACCGCGAGGGGCATGGCTCAAAGCGACCCGTGCTGGGGCAGGGGGAAGTGCGAGTCGGCCGCCAGGGCCCACCGCGGGATCTCACCGCCGGAGGCCTCCCAGCACAGGGACGGTCCCACCGCACGCCCGGGACGACGGACTGGCGCCCCCCCGGCACCCTCACGGGGGCTCACGCCCACCGCCACCGACACACACCCGAGAGCCGCAAGCCGGCCAGGGAGAACACTCTCCCGCCGCGCACCGGCGGCCCCCACCGTCCCCCACACGCGCAAGGCTCCCCGCGCGCCGCCCCGCCTCGGGGACGCCACCGGCCAACGGAGGCCGGGGGACGACACCCACATGAGGCGAGGCCGGCTCGGCCCCAGACAGGGGAAGGGAGCGCGGGGCGGTCGCACGCGCGGGACGAGGAGGAGAGGCCGGCAACGGCGGGGAGGGGCCGGCAAGCACGCACGGCGGGGGCCGCGGGACAGGGCCGCGGGCGCCATCCGGGGACCACAAAGACACCGGGAACACGGCCGGGCCACCAGGAAAACCAGCGCGGGGTCCCACCGCCACCCACACACGAGGGCGGTCCCGCGACACGCCTGGGACGCCGACCGGTCCCGGCCAGCCCCAGAGCGGGCCCCCACGACCCGGCCCCGCCGCCAGGGCCGGCGAGCCGCCCGAACCCATCTTCCGCCATCCGTCCTCGACAGATCCGTCTTCCGATCTCAGTCTGCCACCCCGAGGCTCGACATCCTGGGGATCACGCTCTCGAGCGAGGCGGCCCCGACCGTGACCGCACGCCGCCACCGGCTGCGGCTCGTGGGGAGAGGACGGGCGCGATAGGCTCTCCCGCACCACAGCTGCGGGGCTGGGGAAGCCGGGGCCGACCGGACGTCGCGCCCCCAACACCTTCCCCCCTTTGCCCCAAGGCTCACCACACCGCGGGGGCCGACCGCGCGCACACGCGACGCACGCACGCTCCGGTCCCCCCCACCTGCCGGACGCCCGGCGGGGCCCAGCGGGACCCTCCCCCAACTCGAAGGGGGGAGGCGCGGGCCGCGGTAGGCAACGAGCGGCACACGGCCCCACCGCGGGGCCGGCGCACCCGCCCCCGCCCCACCGCCCCCAGGGGGGAGGTGGGGGGCGGGATGTTCTGCCCACGCGCTCTTGGCAGCCTCCACGGCGGCCACTGCGCACTCGGGAGGGGCAGCAGCTGGGGGGTCCGATACCCCAAGGCTCCCTCTCGGATCGCTAGAGAAGGCTTTCTCATCGAGGGCTCGCCGCCCCTCACCCGGATCGTCTCTCTCCCTCGGGCCCACGGAGGCGCTCCACGAGCCACCAGTCCTCAGCTGGGGTGGGAGGGGTCTGCGGTACAGGTAGGCGGACCACCGACACAGGAGCGTCTGCGCGGCCGGGGCCAGCGCAGAGCCCCGCGTCCCGTCCCCTGCAAGGCCTCACCCGTCAGCCTCGACGACGAGGGGAACAGGCACGCCTCTCCTACCGCCTCGACCCCCCCCCCAAAAGAGAGCCCACTCACGGGACACACACACACCACCGCGGTGGGGACCCGAGGAGGACACCGGGGTTAAGGGAAACGACACCACCGCTCGGCCTCAGGCACCTGAGCGACGACCTGGAGCGCTCCAGGAGCACCACCGAGGATCCAACGAGGCACGCTCGCGCACCCACGCGGGGGGGCACAGCGCAGCAGCGGTACAGCCCTCCCCACCGCGGGGAGGGCCGCTCGCGGAGCACACGCCGGGAAGGCGAAGCGAGAGCATCTGCTGTGTCAGAAGACCCACGGCCCCCACTGACGCCACCCGAGGCGGGGGACAGGAGACCGAAGGTCAGGGCCAGAGGCCGCAACCCAGCCCCCGCCTTCCTCCCCCTCCCCGACGGCCAGGGGGAAAAAGTCAGGCGAGGGGCCCCGCGGACAGACCGAGAAGAGCAGACACGTTCACCGGGAACACCTGTCCCTCGTCTGGCACGGCTTAGGCCCGGCCCGGGAGAGCACGACCACACCACATCGATCGGATGAGCCAAGGTGGAGCGGGGGGAAGGCACGGCGAGGACAGTCACCAGAGGGGCCCGCTTTAAGCCTCACCGGCAACCTCCGCCCCCCACCTCGCCTCAGGCGAGAGCGGCCCACGACCCCAGGAGGTTCGAGAACGCCTGACACGTGGCACGGAGCCCACAGGGCGGGGGTCGCATCTCAGCCTTCACCGGGTGCCCGCAGCGGGGAGCGCACAGGGTAGAAGACCCACGGCGCCTCGCCCCGCCGCCCTCGGGTCGCCCAGAGACCGGAGGTGGCACCACGAGTCGGGTCAGCCAGACAACACCACACAGGAGCCGGCGCACAGGCCCAGGCGGGCGGCTCCAGCGGCAAGGGCCGAACCGGGGACCAGAGCTGGCGGCCCGAAGGCCCAGAGCCCCGCGTACATCCAGAGACCCAAAGTTTCCTCGGCGGCAGACACCGAAGCAGACCGTGTCAGCACTTACCTGGTGGTAAAAAAGGCCCATTAAGGGCGACGAAATGATAGCAGCCGACAGCGGGGCCCATCCACGACTCGCATGGAGGACCCCCGGAACCTTGGCCCGGCCACCTGTCCCCAGCGCTACCCCATAAACACCAGGCCCGGAGCTCTCGTGGCGGGGGGGGGGGGGGGGCGGGGGGGTGGGGGGAGTCATCTGGTCGACCGGGGGAAGGGGAGCAGGGGGAGGGGGCGCGCGATGGCCAAAGTGGGGGCGCGGACACCCACCAAGGGAGAGGGAGCTGGCCGGGGGCGCCCTCTCCCGCTTCGCCCACACGGGTAGGGGTACCGGTCCGTCGGAGTCTCCGAACGGGGATTTGGCTTCGATGAGCATCAAGAAACAAGAAGGAAGAACCGTCAGCGAGGCGCCTCCAACGAGACGAGCGGGCCCCGACCAGGGACCGCGCCCGGGCGGGACCCAGACCGTCCTAGATGGGGCACCCAGGACGGCCCGAGCCGGTCCCCACCTCCTGACCTGGGTTCAGGGAGGTGGGGAGGGGTGAGACAAAGTCGCATCCGACGACCGAGACCCACGAAGGCACGCTGAAGGGTCGGGCGCGCCCTCCCCGGCCACCCGCGGAAGCAGGGTCCGGTCCATCCACGTCTCCGGACCCATCGGGACTTTGAAAAAGAAACAGCATGTGTGCCAGGAGACGCCTCGGGCGACCGGACCCCACGGGTTGGGGGGGGGGGGGGGGGGCGGCCGCACACGCGCCCGCCTCTCCCCGTCAACCCTCACGACTCCGGCGGGCGGGTCCCCACCTCCGGAGCGGGGCCGAGGGCGAAGCACACGCTCCTGAGGGCGGCCCAGGAGGAGTCCGGACCGCCGAGCCCGAGTCCAGGCGCTCCGGGCAGGGAAGACCCTCTCCCTGCCCACCGCGGCGGCCCGGCCCAGGGAGGGTCCGGCCGGTCCTTCTCCGCGGCCACAGGGGCACGGGGAGATGCTGGTCGACCCGGTCCGGCCACCGCAGAGCCCGGCCCCGGAGCGCCGCGACGATCACCCTCCTCAGAAACCTAGAGAACCAATCTCCGGCGACAGCAGGACGTCCCTAGGCCTCGGCGCCACCGGGACTGTCGCCGCCAGCATAGCCGGTGTCTGAGAGCTCTGCCTCGGGCCCGGCGGCTGAGTCACAACCCTCCTGAAGGGCTCGCCGAAGCTCCGGAGGGGGAGGGACAATATACAAGCGGCCGCCAGGTGGCTCCCGACAACCGGCTCGAACGTCCCGAGGACGGGTCGCTGTCGCCGGCCGCCGGGGACGCCGCAGCGCCGGCCGCCCAAACGCCCGAGCTCGGCCCGGAGCCTCCGCCGCCGAGCGACGCGACGCGACGCGACGCGACCCCGGCCGCAGAGGAAGGGAGAGGAGCCGGGAGATCTCTCCCCTGGAGGCTGCCACGAAAGAGCCGCGATCCCCCCCCCCCCCCCACGCGATTCCAGGGTGGTGGGGGGACATTCCACGGAGACGCGGGCGGGCGGCGGGGGCTCGGGGCGGGGTGGGCGGAGAGAGGGGGCACCAGTGACATCCCAGGAACCCCCGGCCCCCGGCCCCCCGAAAGAGAGGGGCGGGAGGGAGGGAGGGAGAAAAGGAGGGAAGGAGGGAGGGAGGGAGGGAGGGAGGGAGGGACCGGCAAAGCGAAACCAGGCAAGCGCTGCTGGGAGAACAAAGCCGGACTTTCGAAAGCAGACACGGACACAGACACACAAGCCTAGGAGTAAGAAAGGAAAAGAAGGAGACACTCGGACCCCCAAGAAGAGAAAACAAAACTCAACCTGGGTAGAGACACCGTGACAAAGTCCAGAGACGACACACACAAGCATGCGCGGGTGGGTGGGGAAAGTGCACTAGAGGTCAGGAGAACATGGATTTCAACACCACTGGCCACAAACAGCGGAAAGGCGGACGGCCTGGGAGGTCTGGGGTGGCAGGGCTGCGGGGGGTGGGGGGTGGGGGGTTGGGGGGTTGCGGGGAGGGTGTGGGGGGGTGGTATTGAGGGGCGTGCTGGTGAGGAGGACGGAGTCCATAGGGATCCACTAAATAAACCCCGGGTCCCGTGACAACAGCCACCTCAATGAATACATAACTTTTTCACGTAGCTCAGAAACGAAATGAGACAAAACCACCAGGCAGGAAAGTCAACTCGTGGAACTGTCCTGGCAGCTTAAAAGTCAGAGAGAGAGAGGAGAGGGAGAGGGAGAGGGAGAGGGAGAGGGAGAGGGAGAGGGAGAGGGAGAGGGAGAGGGAGAGGGAGAGGGAGAGGGAGAGGGAGAGGGAGAACGCATACACATGTGCGTATACACGTGTACATATGTATACGCACACGTCATCGCGTCTATATATACGTGCACGCAGGCGTATAAACACACACGTACGAAGGGCATGCTCACGTACACGCACGTGTCTGTGTGCGCACGTGTATGCCTAGGCGTTTCTAGTGTGCGTGTATGCTTGCGTGTATATACGCAGAGGCATCTATACACATACGTACACGGATAGACACAGGCGTGAACACACATGCTCACATGTGCAGAGACGTCGGGATACATAGGCACACACACACACATACACGCGGACGTGTCAACGCATCTAGATGCACGTATAGTGTGTATACGTGTGATGTCTGCGCACAGGTGTGGATGCACGTCTATGCGTACCCGTACGTGCATGCTTGCATAGACACACATATCTGCGTGTGTATGTGCACACGTGTATGTACACACGTATACATACGTACGGACGCATACGCAGACGTCTACAGAGAGCGTATGTACGTCCACACAGACGCACGCGAGAATCTGTGCCTACATACACACGTGTGTATGTATACGTAGACGTGCACGCATGTACGTATGTACAGGTGCCCGTGTGCATCTAGAGTGCCTATACACAGATCGATGTGCATAGATGCACACACATGTATACGCATACGCAAACGCGCGTGTGTATACGTACATGTACATGTGCATCAGTGTATGTGTGCATGTATACCCATGTGTCTGCGTGGATGTCTACGTGCGCGCGTGTGTGGTGTGTGTATCTATGGGTGTACATTCGTACATATATATACTCACAGACACACACGTACATACCCGGGCGGAAACACACATCCGTGTGTGTGTGTGTGTGTGTGTGTGTGTGTGTGTGTGTGTGTCTGTCTGTCTGTCTGTCTGTCTGTCTGTCTGTCTGTCTGTCCGGGGAAAGCACAAGCATATTGCAAAAGGGGCTTTTCTGTCCAACACCGATCAAGGCGTCAGACACCTCAACCTCCAAAAGGGAAACAACCCCCGATGAGCGAAGTGGGCAGGAGGCCCGAACAGACCCCTTCCTTCCAAAGAAAGGTGGAACAGGCAGACACCCAGAAGCACAAGGTAGAACACACATCCACGGCAGGGCTGGGCTGGGCTGGGCTGGGCTGAGCTGGGGCTCCTGGGGGTGGGGGCGGGCTCACGGAAGCACCCCACCCCGGGGCGTTTCCCTGGACAATGATCCTTCTCATTCGGAGGGGAAAGGCCCAGGAGCCGGGAATCGCAATCACGACAGCAAGTTCGAACCATCAGAGGACAGTGGCTCCTGATGGATCGAACGCGTTTTTTCTGCAGCTGAGAAAACTGTGGGCGGACTCAGAGAGATCCGATCTCATCCCCTGGCGCCTCACAGACAGAGAAACCACATCCCTAGGGAAAAGAGTCCTGCGATGTACACTCCCCCAAAGATTCCCCCATTCGACCCAACCCAGCAACTCCACAGGGTGCCCACGGAGGGAAGGGACAAAGAAGATACGGATGTGTGCATGTGTGGGATCGACCCCTATACCTAGGTCGACTTCCGTACACACATCATGATAGAACTCTGTCTGTGTGCCTATGCCTGGATCTATTCACGTGCACGCGTGCTCACGCGCATGCAGACAGACACACACACACACAGAGGAATGGGACTCAACCACCAGAAGGGAATGAAATCTCACAGTCTGCAGGAACCTGGAGAGACCTTTAGAGGGTATTATGCTACATGAAATACCTCAGATCAGTCGTTTCCATGCAGAACCTACCAAACCATACACGGTGAACAGAACCGAACCAAACAGAAACAGGCTCAGACATACTACAAAGGAACACACCGGGGCGGGGGGGGCGGGGCGGGGGGGCGGGGGTGAGGAGAGAGTGAGTGAGTGCCCCTGGCGAGGGAGACAGACGAAGTGGTGCAACCTTCCACTTATGAAATACATGAGTCACGGGCACGTCATCACACCAAATGTCATTTGCCGTGACACCAGGTGGTGACGGACAGTCACTAACTAGATGTATCCTGGTGATGGCTGTGTCATGTGCTACACTAAAACATCGTCTGTACAGCTGAAAATTAAAGGGGGGAACGACCCCCCCCCCCAAAGAAAAAGGAAAGGAAGAAGGAAGGAAGGAAGGAAGGAAGGAAAGAAGGCAAAAGTAAACGTTGGCAGTCAGTTAGACGTCCGTTTGAGAAGAGTGGGACTTGTGTGTGTGTGTGTGGGGGGGGGGGGGGGGGAGAAACTAGGGTGAGGAGGAGGAGGAGGAGGAGGAGGAGCAGGAGGAGGAGAAAGAAAAGGACCCGATTGCCTTGAGGGGGAGGAGGAGATGAAAGATCCCAAGAGTGGACAGGACGGTCAGGTGAGTGCCATAGGGAAAGGAAACGAAGCCAAGCAACCGAACACACTGCCAACGGTGGTTTTGTTCAGTCCAAGATCAAGATGGGGACAGCACGGTGTCCTCCAGCACACAGCGACACACAGGCCTCACTCGGCAGGGGGAGTTGGGGATAACCCTGAACGCCGAAGCGGACAAAAGAAGCCGTCACGTTCATCCATGGCTGAAAAGTACCATGGTCCCACGACATTCCAAACTCCTCTCAAACCATTGAAAGACTCTCTCCCTCACTCGCCGTTCAAAATGTAGAGAACAGGAAAGGAGCGAAACGATGGTGGGTGGCTGGCTGGCTGGCTGGATTTCCGTGATGGTGTGATTAGGGAACACATGGACAGAAAAGCATCCGATTCACTTGTGTAAAGAATCTCTCTTGCCTTCTCGGCCTGGTGTCTTTCCTCTGTCTGGATGATTCCCCTCCCCCACCCCACCCCCCCCCCACTCCCAGCTTGAAGATCAGCCTCCAAAACGAAGCCCTTTGTGCTCTCCAGGTCCCGCCGCCACGATCTCTTTGGAGCGCCCTTCCGAAGGGGAACGTTTTCATCCACGTCATCGCCCTGAGACAGCTTCAGCCTGTCCCTCCCCCCCCCCCCACCCACCCCCCCCCACTCCACCCCAAGCCCCCCGCCCACCCCCCCTCTCTCCCTCCTGCTCCTCTTCCCCCTCCTCTGAACTGTCGAGCTCCCCTCGCGCTGGCCTCTCACCCCACACGGTGGCAGTGTTGGCCTAGGTATGCTCAGGTGTCTCCTAACCGCATCCGAGTGGACTTGCACTGTTTCTCAGCTGCGTCGTTCAGGGACCATGTTTTTCCTGGCCTTTTCCGCGGGTGGGGGAGACCCGGACGGGCCGGGGCCAGGCGGGGTGGGGGAGCCTGCGTGTGGGGGGAAGGGTGGGGGCAGAGAGGAGGAGGAGGAGGAGGAGGAGGAGGAACAGGAACACAGCTCCCCAGCGCCAGTGTGTGCCTGCGGCCTGGAAAAGAGATCACGCACCAGGCTGGCTCCGAAAAGGGGATCGATCGGTCAGGAGACCGGGCACGTTTGTGCTTCGCCGAGTCCCTGCAGATCGGACAGGCAGTGGCAAGTGTGGGGCTTCCCACACTTAGAACTGTTCACCCATCGTGGACACAGGCGTCTGGCACACCGGGGGTTAGGCTCTCGGTGCGATCGATGTCCACAAGCCGTAGCCACTGAAACGTGTGCACCCTGGAGCCGCCGCCGCCGTGCAGAGGGAGATCTCATCCGGCTCCGCGGGTCCTTCCCGTGAGTAGGCCGGGATCTCGGGAAGCACAGACATCCAGAGCATTGAGTGAACCTGACCGTCACGCTTTCCGAGTCCAAGTGAACCCGAAGGGAGGGTCCCTCACGTGTGGGTTTGTCTCTCCATCGGAGGCATCCTCTCTTGGAGCCGATTAGGGTGCCGCGGGCCCCGTGGAGCAGAGAGGACAGAGAGTTCCCTTCGGTCCCCTGCTCCTCCCACGGGCGCGCACGGGCACGCTCCCCAACGGTCCTAGGAACATCCTGCCCCAGAGGAGCGTGCCGGCCGGCCACAGCCCACCTACAACGGAGGCGTCCGTGTCCGTCCGTGTCCGTCATCCTCGTCCAGAGTCCCCCGTCTGCCTGCCCTCGCCTTCGCGCCTGGCACTGTCCGTCCATTCTGTAGGTTCATATCGAACCTGCCCGGAGCCCGGCGGCATCTTCCCGGATCAGGGATCGATCGAAAACACCCTGTCCCCTGCCTCATCGGCAGGTGGATTCTTCACCACTGGACCACCAGGCAGGGAAGTCCCTTCACAGCCTTCTAAACTCATCTACCCCGAAACAGTCCACGTCGTCCTCCAACTCATTGGACCATCACGACTGAAATGAAGGAAAATATGTGCGTTCGAGAATGTCTTCACTCCTCAGTGCTTCTTGCTTTAGAACCACCAAGGCATCTCTCTCTCTCTCTCTCTCTCTCTCTCTCTCTCTCTCTCTCTCACACACACACACACACACACACACACACACACGAACAGAGGTGGGCTCATAGTCCAAAAGAAACCAACGTTTGTGTGTATCCATCCCACTTGCTGTGGCTGTCGTGCCGTCGCTCATCAAAGAAGCTGATCTGATACGGAATCCGATGTCTTCTTCTCTAGGACACGTCGAGAGGCAGCAAGCGTGCCGGTGTGTGAGCACCGAAGGTCAACCCGGCATGATGGAGCCCGGCCAGGTGTGTGCTCAGAGGCCCACCTAGATTCGAACTCCAGTTCCCGGAGGGGAGCGGTGGGAACAGGAGTGTGGACTGCGAGTCCAATCCTCACCTTACAAAAAGGCAAAATCATCCCCTTCCTCCCTTATCGGCGTCTGCACGGCTCCTCCTGGACTCAGGGATCCCATCGAAAGGACGTCCAGGTTGTGTCCTTCTCCCTGGCCCGATCGTTTCGAACCTCTCCAAGAAAAAGCGGTGACGTCAAGAGATCCGTCTTGAGTTCGGGACTGGGGCTTCCCCGGGGGCCCCGTGGTCAACGATCCCGTGCCCATGCAGGAGACGTGGGTTTCGCCCCCGGTCCGGGAAGAGCCCACACGCTACCCATACGCCTCGGTGATGGAGTCTGTGCTCCAGATCCTGGCCGCTGCGAGTGTTGAGCCCACACCCAGCAGCCACTGAAGCCCACGTGCCCCGGCGCCCCTGCCCCCCAAGAGGAACCACAGCCACGAGAAGCCCAGACACACGACCGTAGAGCGACCCCCTCTCTCCACAGAGAGAGAACAGCTTGCACGGCCACGAAGACACACAGAGCACGCCCCCACAGACATCAAATACGTCCAATGATCGTCGAGCGAGACGGCCTGCCTGAGATCGGACGCGAGCGGCCAATACCTAGTCCCGTCACTCGGGAAGCTCCCCGAATCTTCTGTCGATACACATAAAGAAACCCTAGCTCACTGTGCCATGGGCAGCGCGGGGAGCTCTCCGTACAGTGCCGAGAGCACCGTGGAGACGTGACCCGTGGGCACCGTGAGCGTGACTGTTCTCACGAAGTCCCTCACAGTCCGGGCCCTGGAGATCGGCCCACGCGGACCTGCAGGCGATGGTCGGCCATCCCTCTCGGCTCCCTGCGCGCTCACGGGTCCAGGTGTGCCGTGCCCCCAGCATCCGCTCGCATCTTCTCGGCCTGTCTCCCCCGTGCCGCTCCACTGACTTGGAATCCTTCTCCCCTCTCGTCTCGTCTGACACGTTTTCTTTCCTGTTCGACCATGTCTGGCTCCCCGGGCACCACTTCCCGTCGTTCTTCTCGTCTCACCGCCCTCGTCTCGTGGAAATCATTCTCTGGGTCTCCGCTCTGTTCCCTAAGGACTCTGTCATCCCTCCACTCATCTGGGGATCGACTGGCACCTAGGCAACCCCGGTCCGTGACAACCGTGGTTCCGTGTCTATCGAATGACATGCCGACCGCAGGGGGGCTCGTGGACGCGTACGAGCCGTGGAAAGCTGGCACCGGGGAATCATCCCGAGGACACACCCTCCGGTTCCACGGTGCTCACGGGAGCGTTTGGGTCGTCGTCGTCGTCGTCGCCGTATTCCCTAAGACGTACGCAGTCGCGTGGATTCAAACGGCGTCTATTGGGAAAGCACGGATCGCTCCCCGGATCACCGGAGAAGGCCACGGCAACCCACTCCAGTCCTCTCGCCTGGAAACTCCCATGGGCGGAGGAGCCCGGTAGGCCACGGTCCACGGGGTCGGGAAGAGTCGAACACGACCGAGCGACTTCCCTTCCCCTTTTCCCTTCCACGCATCGGAGAAGGCCGTGGCAACCCACTCCAGTGTTCTCGCCTGGAGAATCCCAGGGACAGGGGGGGAGCCTGGCGGGCTGCCGGCTGTGGGGTCGCACAGAGTCGGACACGACGGAAGCGACTTAGCGGCAGCCGCAGCAGCAGCAACCGGATCACCTCAGAAGGACTTAGACACGAGTCTCGGTGGAGAGAGGATGGATCCTGCCAACCATCTCACTTCTGGGTAGACCTCGAAAGAAAATAAAACCTGAAACTCGCAGAGAGAGGCCTGCACCCCCAGGTCCATCGCAGCATCCATTCACAAGAGTCAAGATGGGGACCCAGCCCAAGTGTCCATCAAGGGAAGACTAGATCAAGAAGATACACGATCCAGGTAGAGATCGATCGATAGGGAGATCTAGGTGTCCCAGGTAGCCCCAGGAATGAACACAGTCTTACATCGTGATCGCATGGATGGGACTTAGGGAGTGATGCCCAATGAAGAAGTCAGGTAGAGAAAGAAAAAGAGTTTCTCCTGTCACTGACATGCCATGCAAGGCCACCTAAAACAATGAAAACGATCATCACAGAGCGGCTGGGGGAGGGAGACATGGGAAGATGCCGATGTAACGGCGGGCGGGGGAACTTCACGGATAAGGTACATATATACTGTCTACGTCACAAAGAGCACGGTGATTCTAAAGAATAGTATTGGTATTATCGTCGTCTCATATTCGGAGAAGGCAACGGCACCCCACTCCAGTCCTCTTGCCCGGAAAATCCCGTGGACGGAGGAGCCCGGTAGGAGCCCGGTAGGCCGCAGTCCACGTTGTCGCACAGAGTCGGACACGACGGAGCGACTTCCCTTCCCGTTTTCCCTTTCACGCCTTGGAGAAGGACATGGCAACCCACCGCAGTGTTCTTGCCTGGAGAACCCCAGGGACGGGGGTGCCCGGCGGGCTACCGTCTACGGGGTCGCACAGATTCGGACACGACGGAAGCGACGCAGCAGCAGCAGCAGCAGCAGCAGCAGCAGCAGCATTATCCTATTCGAAAGTCGCCATGACCGTGGACATGACGCATTCACTTCCCGTACAATGGAAGAAGGACACGGCAACCCACTCCAGTAGTCTTGCCTGGAAAATTCCATGGACGGAGGAGCCTGGTAGGCTACAGTCCGTGGGGTCGCAAAGAGTCCAGCACGACTGAGTGACTTCACTTTCTTTCGCATACAGTCATGGCATGTATGGGTTGTGGTCAAGCTATGAGCTACCGCTTGGGTGGTCATGAATGATTCTTTTGCAACAGACAGGTGCATCAAGTCACCATTCTGTACACGTTAGAACAGAGGATGTTGTATGTCCTTAACGAAGAACATTCTATTTCAATACACCGGGACATGACACACATAACATCACCTAGTTTTATTATCTTTCAATGAATGGTCAGTATTGGCTGCACGCCAAAAAAAAAAAAAAAAAAAAAAAAAGGAAAGAAAGAAAAAAAAGAAAGCTTTATTGTGTGTGTGGGGGGGGGGGGGGGTGGGGGGTGGGGTGGGGGGAGGGTCTTAGATATTGCCATGCAGGGACACAGATTTCAATAAAACCCAGGGAATGTTCCACAGGAAAGAGTCAGGGGCCTAGAAAGCTGAACCTCGTGAGGTTGTCAAGCCAGCTGAGAGCAATTAGGATTTGCTGTCATGCAACAAGGGACATGTTTCTTCTTCCAGGGTAGACGGTCACAAGGTATTTAGGGAAAGGGGAGGGTGTGAGAGGTATCTTGAATTTCGGGAACACTGTTTCCTTAGATGATCTGGAGGCCTCTGGGACCCAGTCAGTGCTCCAAGTGGACATTCCATCCAGACTGAGACACACGGACCTCTTCCTCGATGGCCTCCCCTCTCTATTTGGGGGAGCTCTCTCGGCCACGCTGATTCCACTTGGATGTGTCTTTCCCACGTCACACCCTTTGGCATTCAAAGATATCCTTCCATCGTTTTCTAAAGAGACCCGGTGTATGTATCTTTGGAGCGATGATGAGCATCAGACACGATCCCTCTCCGTGGCGCGGTTTCGGGCACGACACACCAAGACGGGGACACATACATTCCACGTCCCTCTCGGCCATCGAGAGAGGCCGTGTACGGCACGTGATGCCACGGGACCGGTGAGGTCCTCGGGTTCAGCCCTCCCTCGACTTGGCTGTGGTCTTTGGTTTTGTTCTGTTCCGTGTGTGCTTTCTGACCCACGTGATCTCTCCGGATAGGGCACCCCATCCAAGCTCAAACCCATCGAGTCTGTGTGACTCCTATTCACGCATCAGGTGGGGATATCGACGCCCTCCACGTGGATCCATCACAATCGCCGTTCTGGGTTCAGGAGGATCCTGTTGTGTGTTCTGGGCGCGCTACGTGCTGTCCGTGTGAACTGTGGAATGAGGTTCGTGACATTGAACAGGAGACAGGGATCAAGACCATCCCCATGGAAAAGAAATGCCACAAAGCAAAATGGCTGTCTGGGGAGGCCTTACACATAGCTGTGAGGAGAAGAGAAGCGAAAACAGAGGAGAAAAGGAAAGATACACACATCTGAATGCAGAGTTCCAAAGAATAGCAAGAAGAGATAAGAAAGCCTTCTTCAGCGATCAATGCAAAGACATAGAGGAAAAGCACAGAATGGGATAGACTAGGGATCTCTTCCAGAAACTCAGAGATACCAAAGGAACATTTCATGCAAAGATGGGCTCGATACAGGACAGAAATGGTATGGACCCAACAGAAGCAGAAGATATTCAGAAGAGATGGCAAGAATACACAGAAGACCCTTACAAAAACGATCTTCACGACCCAGATAATCACGATGGTGTGATCCCTGACCTAGAGCCAGACATCCTGGAATGTGAAGTCAAGTGGGCCTTAGAAAGCATCACTACGAACAAAGCTAGTGGAGGTGATGGAATGCCAGTGGAGCTCTTCCAAATCCTGAAAGATGATGCGGTGAAAGTGCTGCACTCAATATGCCAGCACATTTGGAAAACTCAGCAGTGGCCACAGGACTGGAAAAGGTCCGTTTTCATTCCGATCCCAAAGAAAGGCAATGCCAAAGAATGCTCACACGACCGCACACTTGCACTCATCTCACACGCTAGTAGAGTCATGCTCAAAATTCTCCAAGCCAGGCTTCAGCAATATGTGCACCGTGAACTTCCTGATGTGCAAGCTGGTTTTCGAAAAGGCAGAGGAACCAGAGATCCGATTGCCAACCTCCGCTGGATCATGGAAAAAGCAAGAGAGTTCCAGAAAAGCATCTATTTCTGCTTTCTTGACTATGCCAAAGCCTTTGACGGTGTGGATCACAGTAAACTGTGGAAAATTCTGGAAGAGATGGGAATACCAGACCACCTGACCCGCCTCTTGAGAAATCTGTACGCAGGTCAGGAAGCAACAGTTCGAACTGGACATGGAACCACAGACTGGTTCCAAATAGGAGAAGGAGCTCGTCAAGGCTGTCTATCGTCACCCTGTGTATTTAACTTATACGCAGAGAACATCATGAGAAACGCTGGACTGGAAGACACACACGCTGGAACCAAGATTGCCGGGAGAACTATCAATCACCTCGGATGTGCAGATGACACCACCCTCATGGCAGAAAGTGAAGAGGAACTCAAGAGCCTCTTGATGACAGTGAAAGAGGAGAGTGAAAAAGTGGGCTTAAAGCTCCACATTCAGAAAACGAAGATCACGGCATCCGGTCCCATCACTTCATGGGAAATAGATGGGGAACCAGTGGACACGGTGTCAGACTTTATTTTTCTGGGCTCCAAAATCACTGCAGATGGTGACTGCAGCCATGAACTTAAAAGACGCTTACTCCTTGGAAGGAAAGTGATGACCCACCTAGATAGCATATTCCAAAGCAGAGACATTCCTTTGCCAACAAAGGTTCGTCCAGTCAAGGCTACGGTTTTTCCTGTGGTCATGTATGGATGTGAGCGTTGGACCGCGAAGAAGGCTGAGCGCCGAAAGAATGGATGCTTTTGAGAGAATGGTGGTGTTGGAGAAGACTCCTGAGGGTCCCTTGGACCGCAAGGAGATCCAACCAGTCCATTCTGAAGGCGACCAACCCAGGGATTTCTTCGGAAGGACTGATGCGAAAGCTGAAACTCCAGTCCTTTGGCCACCTCATGCGAAGAGTTGACTCATTGGAAAAGACTCTGATGCTGGGAGGGATTGGGGGCAGGAGGAGAAGGGGACGACAGAGGAGGAGATGGCTGGATGGCATCACTGACTCCATGGACGTGAGTCTCAGTGAACTCCGGGAGTTGGTGATGGACAGGGAGGCCTGGCGTGCCGCGCTTCATGGGGTCACCAAGAGTCGGACACGACTGAGCGACTGATCTGATCTGATCTGATCTGATGTGCTGTCCGTGATCTCACGTGCCTTTCGGGCATGGGTGATGGAGACGGACACCAAGCGGCAGGGCGGCCATCTGGCATCTCGGCCTAGAGCGGTTTCACAAGTGACATCTCAGAACCGGGGCTGAGACAGCCATCCCTCCCCGGGCCCCCCTCGGTGGCCGGGATGGGGGTGGGGTGGGGGAGTGTGAGGTTAGGGAGACGGGAGTGGGGGGGCTGGGCTAAGGGTCGGGGTCGGGGGGGGGGGGGGCGGGGGGGGGCGGCGCGCGAGGCGAGGGGACCGTCCCAGTCCCCCTGAGAAGTGAAGGCAGGTTCCGTCCCCCTGAGAACTTCCTGCCTTCAGGCGTGTGAGAGGCGTAGGTTTCTCTCCAATCCACGGCCACGCATCATTTTCCGCCCTGTTCAAAAACACAGACAAAAAACGTATTTGTTTATCTCGGCTTGTTTTCTGGCCGAGGCCAAAGACCTCTTCAAGCGTGTCCAAAGGGTCTGACAGGATGGGAGGGTGCAGGTCAATCCATGTGTCAAGAGATCCAGAGAACCTGTCACAACTGTGACTCGGGCGTTTTTCAGAAACAGGCCCATCTGGATGTATTCCCTGGACAGGAGTCACCCCAGAAGTTTCCTTGAAGGGATCGAGTTGCAGGAGTCGGGGTCGTGGCCCCGCCGCCGCCGCCGCCGCCGCCGCCGCCGCCGCCGCCGCCGCCAAAGGGCCCCCTCAGCCCGGCAGGCCGGCAGGCCGGCAGGCCGGCAGGCCAGCAGGCCCTGCAGGCAGGGGCTATTGTCTGTGGGCCCCACCCCCACCTTCCCCCACCCTCCCCCTGCAGGGCCTCGCCGGATAGCTTCATTCAAATGCAGAAAGCTTTCCAGTCAAGTCAGAGCCTCTGACTTCGCCTCGAGCTTCTCTCTATTGAATGGTGATCCGCCCCACCCAGCCATTCCATGTCTCCACCTTGAGACGGCCCCTTCGGCACCGCGCGGAGGAAGGGGGCTGGGGGGTGGGGAGGGAGGCCGAGGGACAGATTCGCCTCGTGTCAGGCCAAAGGAGTCTCCTCCTTTTGGTAACCCAGGAAACCCCGCTCACGCGTGTGAGGATCACGGACGTGCGTGGAAACAGCCACCGTCCCTTGACATCTTCCCCTCCGTGGGAGGAGGTTTTCCTCCCTGCCTGCCTTCAGAGGGACAGAAAAGGAGGGAGGGGCAGAGCGTTCCTCTGGCGCTGGCCGGCTCTTAAGTCACTTGACTCCAAAACACTCCACAGGGCACGGAGGTTCACGTGCAGTGGGGTGGGGTGGGGTGGGGTGGGGTGGGGTGGGGTGGGGACGGCGGCCTACTCCGGACCCCACCAGTTTTCCCTCCTCTTGACACTTGCCTGGAACCCATGAAAAGCTGAGCTGGTGACTGTGTGTGTGAGTGCGTGCATGTACGCGTGTACATGAGAGACGGCGCGTGTGCGTGTGCGTGTGCATGGACGTGAGAGAAAAAGAAAGGAAAAAAAAAAAAAAAAAATCCAGAAGGAAGGAAGGAAGGAAGGAGGGAAGGAGGAGGGAGGGACGAAATAGGTTAGTTCGTAGGGGCCTCCGTGTCATGGCAAGAGTTTCTGAGCACAGATCCTCCGTTCAGGGAAACAGTGATCGTATCTCCTCTCAGGAGGCCGTGATGTCGATGGACGGGTGCGGGAAAGCAGGCCTGGGGTGCAAGCCATCAGGTTTTGTGTGTGTGTGTGTGTGTTTTTTTCCCTCAGAGGCACTTGTAGGGAAACCAAGGAAACACACAGGTTCATCCCTGGAGCGGATTCGAGAAACCAGTCGGCAGAGGGAGAGGCAGTCTAGGAGGCTGATTTTTAGACGTCAGGGTCGGGCCCTGGAGCGGGTTGCCATGTCCTTCTCCAGGAGGCCTTCCTGGCCCGGGGATGGAACCCGGGTCTCCTGCATCGCAGGCAGACTCTTGACCGTGTGAGCCACCAGGGAAGCTCCGTCAGAAACATTCACCAAGTCCTCTAGCTTCCATCCGCAGGGCTTCAGGCACAGGGCCTTTTGAGTTCTCCGTCAGAAGGGCAAGAGAACATGGGACGTTGGTCCCTCCCCCCCGAGAGAGGGTTGTTTGATAACGGAGGCAGCTCGGAACACTTCAGGCTCCAGTCCCCCTCTCGGGTGAAGAACCACACGCAAAGCAACACACACACACACACACACACACACACACACACACACACACACACACACACACACATATATATAGGACACGACTCTCCTATCCGGAAGTGTGTACCCCCGTTTCACGGAAACATCCTCTGGGCCCCTAAGGAACGTGTGGCAATCACTCTGGCCAAGGAGATAAGAATCCTCCACGGAGAGTTTCTGAAGTCTGGAAGGACCAGGTCGAGAGAAAAAGAGAGACGATTCCCTTCTGCTGAGAGGGGTGCTGTATGAAGCGACCAAGGGGATGTCCATCTTTCCAAATTCCCATTTTAAACCTCGTGTCCTTTTCGGTCCTTTGTTTTTCCCTTTGTATCTGGAAAGCAACAGGTGGAACGGTAGGTCCTTTCATTATTTTCTTTCTTTCTTTCTCTCTTTCTTTCTTTCTTTCTTTCTTTCTTTTTCCTGCCTGCCTGCCTGCCTGCCTGCCTGCCTGTCCGCCCGCCCGTCCCTCCATCTGTCTTCTCTCTGTCTCTCTCGCTTTTCACTCAGGTTAGGGAATTAAAAAAAAAAAAAAAAAAGAGGACTCTGTATTTCTGCAGGTCAGGAAGCAACAGTGAAAACTAGACGTAGAACCCAACAGGCTGGTTCCAAATAAGGGAAAGGAGTCCATCAAGGCTGTCTATCGTCACCCTGCTTACTGAATGTACACGCTGAGTACACATCATGAGGAGCGCTGGGCTGGATGAAGCACAAGCTGGAATGAAGATGGCCGGGAGACATATCCATCCCCTCAGATATGCACACGACAGCACCCTCACGGCAGAAATGAAGCCCAGGGTGGGTTTCCAAAGTCGTGTTCGTTTCAGGTGTTCAGTCTTTTCCCTTGGAGAGGTTCATGCAACATCATACGTCTACTTTCCCGTGCTGGCATAGTATATAGTAGGTGCTTGTGGATTCTTTGGATGTACAGTTTATGTGTCCATGTGCAACCAGCCCTCCTAAGTGGACCGTCCTGCCCTTCCTCCCCCCGCCCCAGCCCCCCCCCCCCCCCCCATCCTCTTTTCCTCAAGAAGTCAGGCATCCACTTCAGCCTCCTGTTCCTCAGTTCATCCAACCCCATGGAGGAAGTCATTCCTCCAGTTTTTCCATCGGTTCTCTACACCTCGCCTGATGGTGGCGGGTGACTGGAAGACTGACAGTTCTGAAGAACTTTGCAAGAGCTTTGGGTGAAGCGTGTCCATCAGTAAAGACCATGGAAGGTATGCCCCACGTGGCAAACACCATTGCTTTGAGTTGTGGTCGGTTTGCCTGGCTTCAGTGAGGGACGGAAGGGAGGCTTCCACCTTCCACAGAGAAAGCTATCCCTAGCGTACCAAGGACGTTTGACAACCCCCCGCCACCCCAGGTTACAGGCGCGACAGGTCAGACTGTAGCAATCATCATGTCCAGGGTGTATTTACAACAGGCAGACTCATCTTAAAGGCACTCTGTCCTGTGAAGGTGGAGGGAGGGGAGCGAGAGGCAGAGGGACGACGACAGAGGAAGGAAGGAGAAAAAGAGGGGACAGGAACACACAGAGTGGGGCGGGGTGGGGGGGGGTGAGGCATGTGTGGCGTGTCTGTGACATGCCCAGGTGGTGTTCCGTGGGTGGAGAGTGTGCGGCCCTGTGTGTGTGTGTGTGTGTGTGTGTGTGTGTGTGTATGGGGGGGGGGGGGGGGTAGGTGTGTGGTGTGAGTGTGTTGTGTATAGCTGCCACGGGGGGCCGTGTGGGCGGCATGGGTGTGTGCGTGTGGCGTCCGCCTGTGGGTGCGGGGGCAGAGACAGAGGCCGAGAGACACAGCCAGGCAAAGGACAACGCAGTGTGTGTGTTGGGGGGGCGGGGAGGGGGTGGTGGGGGTGGGTGGTGTGTGGCCGGTGTGAAGGGCCCTGCGTGTGTGTGGGCGGGCTGTGTGTGTGGTGTGGGCGGCATGGGTGTGTGCGTGTGGCGTGCGCCTGTGGATGCGGGTCTGGGGGGGCGGGGTCAGAGACAGAGGCCAAGAGACACAGCCAGGCAAAGGACAACAAAGTGTGTGTGTGGGGGGGGGGGGGGGGGGGCGGGGCGGGGCCGGGGGGGGGGGGGAGGTGTGTGTGTGTGTGGCCAGGTGGGGGGGAGGTGTGTGTGGTGTGGGGGTGGCGGGGCGGGGTGTGAGAGTGTGTGTGTGTGTGTGCGCGCGCGCGTGCGTGTGGGCATGCATGTGGTGTGTGGGCAGAGGCAGAGCGTCACATCCAGGCATAGGACAACGCTGTGTGTGTGTGTGTGTGTGTGTGTGCGCGCGCGTGGGCGTGCGTATGTGTGTGGTGTGGGCCGGGTGTCTGTGTGTTGGGGGGGGGGGGCGAGGCAGTGTGTGGCGTTGTGGCATGCTCAGGTGGTAGTGCGTGGGTGGTGTGTGTGGCCGTGTGAGTGTTTTGGGGTGGGGGGGGGTTGGTGTGTGGTGTGGGTTTGTTGTGTATAGGTGCCACGGGGGCGCGTGTGGGCCGCATGGGTGTGTGCGTGTGGGGTGCGCCTGTGGGTGCGGGGCGGCAGAGACAGAGGCCGAGAGAGACAGCCAGGCAAAGGACAACGCTGTGTGTGTGTGTGTGGGTGTGTGGGTGTGGTGTGAAGGGCCCTGCGTGTGGGCGGGGTGTGTGTGTGTGGTGTGGGCGGCATGGGTGTGTGTGTGTGGCGTGCACCTGTGGGTGCAGGGGCAGAGACAGAGGCCGAGAGACACAGCCAGGCAAAGGACAACAAAGTGTGTGTGGGGGGGCGGGGGGCGGGGCGGGGGAGGTGTGTGTGGTGTGGGGTGGCGGGGCGGGGTGTGAGAGTGTGTGTGTGTGTGCGCGCGCGCGCGTGCGTGTGGGCATGCATGTGGTGTGTGGGCAGAGGCAGAGCGTCACAGCCAGGCAAAGGACAACGCAGTCTGTGTGTGTGTGTGTGGTGTGTAGGGCCCTGCGTGGGTGTGGTGGGGGAGAGGGTGTGCGTGTGGGGGGCGGGGTGTTCATGGGCTGTGTGTGTGTGGGGGGGGGGGGGATGCGTGTGTGTGCACGCCGTGTGGGGGTGGGGGGTGTGTGGGTGTGGGGGGGTGTGTGTGTGTGTATGGGGGGAGGGGGGAGGTGTGTGGTGTGAGTGTGTTGTGTATAGCTGCCACGGGGGGCCGTGTGGGCAGCATGGGTGTGTGCGTGTGGCGTCCGCCTGTGGGTGCGGGGGCAGAGACAGAGGCCGAGAGACACAGCCAGGCAAAGGACAACGCAGTGTGTGTGTTGGGGGGGCGGGGAGGGGGTGGTGGGGGTGGGTGGTGTGTGGCCGATGTGTAGGGCCGTGCGTGTGGGTGGGTGGGTGGGGGGGGGCGGGGGGGAATGCATGTGGTGTGTGGGCAGAGAGGCAGAGCGTCACAGCCAGGCAAAGGACAACGCTCTGTGTGTGTGTGTGGGTGGGTGTGGTGTGAAGGGCCCTGCGTGTGTGTGTGTGTGGGGGGGGGGGGGGGGGGTGTGTGTGTGTGGTGTGGGCGGCATGGGTGGGTGCGGGGGCAGAGACAGAGGCCGAGAGACACAGCCAGGCAAAGGACAACGCAGTGTGTGTGTGTGTGTGTGTGTGTGTGTGTGTGTGTGTGTGTGTGTGTGGTGTGGGGGGCGGGGGTGTGCGTGTGGGGGGCGGGGTGTTTATGGGCTGTGTGGGGAGGGGGGATGCGTGTGTGCACGCCGTGTGGGGGTGGGGGGGTGTGTGGGTGTGTGGGTGTGTGTGTGGTGTGTGCCTGCAGGTGGTGCGGGCAGAGACAGAGAGACGCAGCCAGGCGCCAAGGAGGACGCAGTGTGTGTGTGTGGGTATGCACGTGGGGGGTGTGGTGTGCGGGCGGGCGGAGACAGAGAAACGTGCATGGATGGATATCCCGCATCATTCGCTTGTGTTTCCTGAGCACGTTCATCACCTCCGCGATCCAGACCACTCCCGTCCGTGACAGGTGACTCTGCCACCACCAGCCCGCACTTGGTCTTTTGGCAGGCAGACAGGGGGGTGTTCTGAGCTGGCGGCGGGGGGCGAGGGGCGCGACTTGCTGTCCCCAAGCCAGCTTTGAATCCTCGCGCGCTCTGCCCCTGAACCTGACTGGAGCAAGTGGATCCGCGTGCTCTGTCGTTTGAAATCCTTGGCGGGAGACGGAAAAGCCCCCACATGCCAAGGGGGAGACAAGGCCCCAAAGAAGGAAGTCAGCTCCCTTGGGTTCAAAATAGCTGTCCTCCAAAATGGATCAAGTTTCCCCACACGAGAGTTCCAATCCAAACCTAAAAAAGCCCAAGGGGGCTAAACCCATCCCGCCCCGTTGACCTGTGGCCCAAGGTGCCCCTCCCCCCACAGCCTCCTTCCACAGCCCCAGGGCATTCAAGAGTTCGCCGGCCCCGCCTGCCTGCTCCATCCGTGGTCCTCCCGCCCCCCCCTGCAGGACCCTCTAAAAAAAGCGACCGACAGGCAGGTGGCGCCCGACAACCAACCCGCTGTC
>NC_141166.1:355000-377500 GCF_055505025.1 Bos grunniens
TCCCAGCACAGGGACGGTCCCACCGCACGCCCGGGACGACGGACTGGCGCCCCCCCGGCACCCTCACGGGGGCTCACGCCCACCGCCACCGACACACACCCGAGAGCCGCAAGCCGGCCAGGGAGAACACTCTCCCGCCGCGCACCGGCGGCCCCCACCGTCCCCCACACGCGCAAGGCTCCCCGCGCGCCGCCCCGCCTCGGGGACGCCACCGGCCAACGGAGGCCGGGGGACGACACCCACATGAGGCGAGGCCGGCTCGGCCCCAGACAGGGGAAGGGAGCGCGGGGCGGTCGCACGCGCGGGACGAGGAGGAGAGGCCGGCAACGGCGGGGAGGGGCCGGCAAGCACGCACGGCGGGGGCCGCGGGACAGGGCCGCGGGCGCCATCCGGGGACCACAAAGACACCGGGAACACGGCCGGGCCACCAGGAAAACCAGCGCGGGGTCCCACCGCCACCCACACACGAGGGCGGTCCCGCGACACGCCTGGGACGCCGACCGGTCCCGGCCAGCCCCAGAGCGGGCCCCCACGACCCGGCCCCGCCGCCAGGGCCGGCGAGCCGCCCGAACCCATCTTCCGCCATCCGTCCTCGACAGATCCGTCTTCCGATCTCAGTCTGCCACCCCGAGGCTCGACATCCTGGGGATCACGCTCTCGAGCGAGGCGGCCCCGACCGTGACCGCACGCCGCCACCGGCTGCGGCTCGTGGGGAGAGGACGGGCGCGATAGGCTCTCCCGCACCACAGCTGCGGGGCTGGGGAAGCCGGGGCCGACCGGACGTCGCGCCCCCAACACCTTCCCCCCTTTGCCCCAAGGCTCACCACACCGCGGGGGCCGACCGCGCGCACACGCGACGCACGCACGCTCCGGTCCCCCCCACCTGCCGGACGCCCGGCGGGGCCCAGCGGGACCCTCCCCCAACTCGAAGGGGGGAGGCGCGGGCCGCGGTAGGCAACGAGCGGCACACGGCCCCACCGCGGGGCCGGCGCACCCGCCCCCGCCCCACCGCCCCCAGGGGGGAGGTGGGGGGCGGGATGTTCTGCCCACGCGCTCTTGGCAGCCTCCACGGCGGCCACTGCGCACTCGGGAGGGGCAGCAGCTGGGGGGTCCGATACCCCAAGGCTCCCTCTCGGATCGCTAGAGAAGGCTTTCTCATCGAGGGCTCGCCGCCCCTCACCCGGATCGTCTCTCTCCCTCGGGCCCACGGAGGCGCTCCACGAGCCACCAGTCCTCAGCTGGGGTGGGAGGGGTCTGCGGTACAGGTAGGCGGACCACCGACACAGGAGCGTCTGCGCGGCCGGGGCCAGCGCAGAGCCCCGCGTCCCGTCCCCTGCAAGGCCTCACCCGTCAGCCTCGACGACGAGGGGAACAGGCACGCCTCTCCTACCGCCTCGACCCCCCCCCCAAAAGAGAGCCCACTCACGGGACACACACACACCACCGCGGTGGGGACCCGAGGAGGACACCGGGGTTAAGGGAAACGACACCACCGCTCGGCCTCAGGCACCTGAGCGACGACCTGGAGCGCTCCAGGAGCACCACCGAGGATCCAACGAGGCACGCTCGCGCACCCACGCGGGGGGGCACAGCGCAGCAGCGGTACAGCCCTCCCCACCGCGGGGAGGGCCGCTCGCGGAGCACACGCCGGGAAGGCGAAGCGAGAGCATCTGCTGTGTCAGAAGACCCACGGCCCCCACTGACGCCACCCGAGGCGGGGGACAGGAGACCGAAGGTCAGGGCCAGAGGCCGCAACCCAGCCCCCGCCTTCCTCCCCCTCCCCGACGGCCAGGGGGAAAAAGTCAGGCGAGGGGCCCCGCGGACAGACCGAGAAGAGCAGACACGTTCACCGGGAACACCTGTCCCTCGTCTGGCACGGCTTAGGCCCGGCCCGGGAGAGCACGACCACACCACATCGATCGGATGAGCCAAGGTGGAGCGGGGGGAAGGCACGGCGAGGACAGTCACCAGAGGGGCCCGCTTTAAGCCTCACCGGCAACCTCCGCCCCCCACCTCGCCTCAGGCGAGAGCGGCCCACGACCCCAGGAGGTTCGAGAACGCCTGACACGTGGCACGGAGCCCACAGGGCGGGGGTCGCATCTCAGCCTTCACCGGGTGCCCGCAGCGGGGAGCGCACAGGGTAGAAGACCCACGGCGCCTCGCCCCGCCGCCCTCGGGTCGCCCAGAGACCGGAGGTGGCACCACGAGTCGGGTCAGCCAGACAACACCACACAGGAGCCGGCGCACAGGCCCAGGCGGGCGGCTCCAGCGGCAAGGGCCGAACCGGGGACCAGAGCTGGCGGCCCGAAGGCCCAGAGCCCCGCGTACATCCAGAGACCCAAAGTTTCCTCGGCGGCAGACACCGAAGCAGACCGTGTCAGCACTTACCTGGTGGTAAAAAAGGCCCATTAAGGGCGACGAAATGATAGCAGCCGACAGCGGGGCCCATCCACGACTCGCATGGAGGACCCCCGGAACCTTGGCCCGGCCACCTGTCCCCAGCGCTACCCCATAAACACCAGGCCCGGAGCTCTCGTGGCGGGGGGGGGGGGGGGGCGGGGGGGTGGGGGGAGTCATCTGGTCGACCGGGGGAAGGGGAGCAGGGGGAGGGGGCGCGCGATGGCCAAAGTGGGGGCGCGGACACCCACCAAGGGAGAGGGAGCTGGCCGGGGGCGCCCTCTCCCGCTTCGCCCACACGGGTAGGGGTACCGGTCCGTCGGAGTCTCCGAACGGGGATTTGGCTTCGATGAGCATCAAGAAACAAGAAGGAAGAACCGTCAGCGAGGCGCCTCCAACGAGACGAGCGGGCCCCGACCAGGGACCGCGCCCGGGCGGGACCCAGACCGTCCTAGATGGGGCACCCAGGACGGCCCGAGCCGGTCCCCACCTCCTGACCTGGGTTCAGGGAGGTGGGGAGGGGTGAGACAAAGTCGCATCCGACGACCGAGACCCACGAAGGCACGCTGAAGGGTCGGGCGCGCCCTCCCCGGCCACCCGCGGAAGCAGGGTCCGGTCCATCCACGTCTCCGGACCCATCGGGACTTTGAAAAAGAAACAGCATGTGTGCCAGGAGACGCCTCGGGCGACCGGACCCCACGGGTTGGGGGGGGGGGGGGGGGGCGGCCGCACACGCGCCCGCCTCTCCCCGTCAACCCTCACGACTCCGGCGGGCGGGTCCCCACCTCCGGAGCGGGGCCGAGGGCGAAGCACACGCTCCTGAGGGCGGCCCAGGAGGAGTCCGGACCGCCGAGCCCGAGTCCAGGCGCTCCGGGCAGGGAAGACCCTCTCCCTGCCCACCGCGGCGGCCCGGCCCAGGGAGGGTCCGGCCGGTCCTTCTCCGCGGCCACAGGGGCACGGGGAGATGCTGGTCGACCCGGTCCGGCCACCGCAGAGCCCGGCCCCGGAGCGCCGCGACGATCACCCTCCTCAGAAACCTAGAGAACCAATCTCCGGCGACAGCAGGACGTCCCTAGGCCTCGGCGCCACCGGGACTGTCGCCGCCAGCATAGCCGGTGTCTGAGAGCTCTGCCTCGGGCCCGGCGGCTGAGTCACAACCCTCCTGAAGGGCTCGCCGAAGCTCCGGAGGGGGAGGGACAATATACAAGCGGCCGCCAGGTGGCTCCCGACAACCGGCTCGAACGTCCCGAGGACGGGTCGCTGTCGCCGGCCGCCGGGGACGCCGCAGCGCCGGCCGCCCAAACGCCCGAGCTCGGCCCGGAGCCTCCGCCGCCGAGCGACGCGACGCGACGCGACGCGACCCCGGCCGCAGAGGAAGGGAGAGGAGCCGGGAGATCTCTCCCCTGGAGGCTGCCACGAAAGAGCCGCGATCCCCCCCCCCCCCCCACGCGATTCCAGGGTGGTGGGGGGACATTCCACGGAGACGCGGGCGGGCGGCGGGGGCTCGGGGCGGGGTGGGCGGAGAGAGGGGGCACCAGTGACATCCCAGGAACCCCCGGCCCCCGGCCCCCCGAAAGAGAGGGGCGGGAGGGAGGGAGGGAGAAAAGGAGGGAAGGAGGGAGGGAGGGAGGGAGGGAGGGAGGGACCGGCAAAGCGAAACCAGGCAAGCGCTGCTGGGAGAACAAAGCCGGACTTTCGAAAGCAGACACGGACACAGACACACAAGCCTAGGAGTAAGAAAGGAAAAGAAGGAGACACTCGGACCCCCAAGAAGAGAAAACAAAACTCAACCTGGGTAGAGACACCGTGACAAAGTCCAGAGACGACACACACAAGCATGCGCGGGTGGGTGGGGAAAGTGCACTAGAGGTCAGGAGAACATGGATTTCAACACCACTGGCCACAAACAGCGGAAAGGCGGACGGCCTGGGAGGTCTGGGGTGGCAGGGCTGCGGGGGGTGGGGGGTGGGGGGTTGGGGGGTTGCGGGGAGGGTGTGGGGGGGTGGTATTGAGGGGCGTGCTGGTGAGGAGGACGGAGTCCATAGGGATCCACTAAATAAACCCCGGGTCCCGTGACAACAGCCACCTCAATGAATACATAACTTTTTCACGTAGCTCAGAAACGAAATGAGACAAAACCACCAGGCAGGAAAGTCAACTCGTGGAACTGTCCTGGCAGCTTAAAAGTCAGAGAGAGAGAGGAGAGGGAGAGGGAGAGGGAGAGGGAGAGGGAGAGGGAGAGGGAGAGGGAGAGGGAGAGGGAGAGGGAGAGGGAGAGGGAGAGGGAGAGGGAGAACGCATACACATGTGCGTATACACGTGTACATATGTATACGCACACGTCATCGCGTCTATATATACGTGCACGCAGGCGTATAAACACACACGTACGAAGGGCATGCTCACGTACACGCACGTGTCTGTGTGCGCACGTGTATGCCTAGGCGTTTCTAGTGTGCGTGTATGCTTGCGTGTATATACGCAGAGGCATCTATACACATACGTACACGGATAGACACAGGCGTGAACACACATGCTCACATGTGCAGAGACGTCGGGATACATAGGCACACACACACACATACACGCGGACGTGTCAACGCATCTAGATGCACGTATAGTGTGTATACGTGTGATGTCTGCGCACAGGTGTGGATGCACGTCTATGCGTACCCGTACGTGCATGCTTGCATAGACACACATATCTGCGTGTGTATGTGCACACGTGTATGTACACACGTATACATACGTACGGACGCATACGCAGACGTCTACAGAGAGCGTATGTACGTCCACACAGACGCACGCGAGAATCTGTGCCTACATACACACGTGTGTATGTATACGTAGACGTGCACGCATGTACGTATGTACAGGTGCCCGTGTGCATCTAGAGTGCCTATACACAGATCGATGTGCATAGATGCACACACATGTATACGCATACGCAAACGCGCGTGTGTATACGTACATGTACATGTGCATCAGTGTATGTGTGCATGTATACCCATGTGTCTGCGTGGATGTCTACGTGCGCGCGTGTGTGGTGTGTGTATCTATGGGTGTACATTCGTACATATATATACTCACAGACACACACGTACATACCCGGGCGGAAACACACATCCGTGTGTGTGTGTGTGTGTGTGTGTGTGTGTGTGTGTGTGTGTGTGTCTGTCTGTCTGTCTGTCTGTCTGTCTGTCTGTCTGTCCGGGGAAAGCACAAGCATATTGCAAAAGGGGCTTTTCTGTCCAACACCGATCAAGGCGTCAGACACCTCAACCTCCAAAAGGGAAACAACCCCCGATGAGCGAAGTGGGCAGGAGGCCCGAACAGACCCCTTCCTTCCAAAGAAAGGTGGAACAGGCAGACACCCAGAAGCACAAGGTAGAACACACATCCACGGCAGGGCTGGGCTGGGCTGGGCTGGGCTGAGCTGGGGCTCCTGGGGGTGGGGGCGGGCTCACGGAAGCACCCCACCCCGGGGCGTTTCCCTGGACAATGATCCTTCTCATTCGGAGGGGAAAGGCCCAGGAGCCGGGAATCGCAATCACGACAGCAAGTTCGAACCATCAGAGGACAGTGGCTCCTGATGGATCGAACGCGTTTTTTCTGCAGCTGAGAAAACTGTGGGCGGACTCAGAGAGATCCGATCTCATCCCCTGGCGCCTCACAGACAGAGAAACCACATCCCTAGGGAAAAGAGTCCTGCGATGTACACTCCCCCAAAGATTCCCCCATTCGACCCAACCCAGCAACTCCACAGGGTGCCCACGGAGGGAAGGGACAAAGAAGATACGGATGTGTGCATGTGTGGGATCGACCCCTATACCTAGGTCGACTTCCGTACACACATCATGATAGAACTCTGTCTGTGTGCCTATGCCTGGATCTATTCACGTGCACGCGTGCTCACGCGCATGCAGACAGACACACACACACACAGAGGAATGGGACTCAACCACCAGAAGGGAATGAAATCTCACAGTCTGCAGGAACCTGGAGAGACCTTTAGAGGGTATTATGCTACATGAAATACCTCAGATCAGTCGTTTCCATGCAGAACCTACCAAACCATACACGGTGAACAGAACCGAACCAAACAGAAACAGGCTCAGACATACTACAAAGGAACACACCGGGGCGGGGGGGGCGGGGCGGGGGGGCGGGGGTGAGGAGAGAGTGAGTGAGTGCCCCTGGCGAGGGAGACAGACGAAGTGGTGCAACCTTCCACTTATGAAATACATGAGTCACGGGCACGTCATCACACCAAATGTCATTTGCCGTGACACCAGGTGGTGACGGACAGTCACTAACTAGATGTATCCTGGTGATGGCTGTGTCATGTGCTACACTAAAACATCGTCTGTACAGCTGAAAATTAAAGGGGGGAACGACCCCCCCCCCCAAAGAAAAAGGAAAGGAAGAAGGAAGGAAGGAAGGAAGGAAGGAAAGAAGGCAAAAGTAAACGTTGGCAGTCAGTTAGACGTCCGTTTGAGAAGAGTGGGACTTGTGTGTGTGTGTGTGGGGGGGGGGGGGGGGGAGAAACTAGGGTGAGGAGGAGGAGGAGGAGGAGGAGGAGCAGGAGGAGGAGAAAGAAAAGGACCCGATTGCCTTGAGGGGGAGGAGGAGATGAAAGATCCCAAGAGTGGACAGGACGGTCAGGTGAGTGCCATAGGGAAAGGAAACGAAGCCAAGCAACCGAACACACTGCCAACGGTGGTTTTGTTCAGTCCAAGATCAAGATGGGGACAGCACGGTGTCCTCCAGCACACAGCGACACACAGGCCTCACTCGGCAGGGGGAGTTGGGGATAACCCTGAACGCCGAAGCGGACAAAAGAAGCCGTCACGTTCATCCATGGCTGAAAAGTACCATGGTCCCACGACATTCCAAACTCCTCTCAAACCATTGAAAGACTCTCTCCCTCACTCGCCGTTCAAAATGTAGAGAACAGGAAAGGAGCGAAACGATGGTGGGTGGCTGGCTGGCTGGCTGGATTTCCGTGATGGTGTGATTAGGGAACACATGGACAGAAAAGCATCCGATTCACTTGTGTAAAGAATCTCTCTTGCCTTCTCGGCCTGGTGTCTTTCCTCTGTCTGGATGATTCCCCTCCCCCACCCCACCCCCCCCCCACTCCCAGCTTGAAGATCAGCCTCCAAAACGAAGCCCTTTGTGCTCTCCAGGTCCCGCCGCCACGATCTCTTTGGAGCGCCCTTCCGAAGGGGAACGTTTTCATCCACGTCATCGCCCTGAGACAGCTTCAGCCTGTCCCTCCCCCCCCCCCCACCCACCCCCCCCCACTCCACCCCAAGCCCCCCGCCCACCCCCCCTCTCTCCCTCCTGCTCCTCTTCCCCCTCCTCTGAACTGTCGAGCTCCCCTCGCGCTGGCCTCTCACCCCACACGGTGGCAGTGTTGGCCTAGGTATGCTCAGGTGTCTCCTAACCGCATCCGAGTGGACTTGCACTGTTTCTCAGCTGCGTCGTTCAGGGACCATGTTTTTCCTGGCCTTTTCCGCGGGTGGGGGAGACCCGGACGGGCCGGGGCCAGGCGGGGTGGGGGAGCCTGCGTGTGGGGGGAAGGGTGGGGGCAGAGAGGAGGAGGAGGAGGAGGAGGAGGAGGAACAGGAACACAGCTCCCCAGCGCCAGTGTGTGCCTGCGGCCTGGAAAAGAGATCACGCACCAGGCTGGCTCCGAAAAGGGGATCGATCGGTCAGGAGACCGGGCACGTTTGTGCTTCGCCGAGTCCCTGCAGATCGGACAGGCAGTGGCAAGTGTGGGGCTTCCCACACTTAGAACTGTTCACCCATCGTGGACACAGGCGTCTGGCACACCGGGGGTTAGGCTCTCGGTGCGATCGATGTCCACAAGCCGTAGCCACTGAAACGTGTGCACCCTGGAGCCGCCGCCGCCGTGCAGAGGGAGATCTCATCCGGCTCCGCGGGTCCTTCCCGTGAGTAGGCCGGGATCTCGGGAAGCACAGACATCCAGAGCATTGAGTGAACCTGACCGTCACGCTTTCCGAGTCCAAGTGAACCCGAAGGGAGGGTCCCTCACGTGTGGGTTTGTCTCTCCATCGGAGGCATCCTCTCTTGGAGCCGATTAGGGTGCCGCGGGCCCCGTGGAGCAGAGAGGACAGAGAGTTCCCTTCGGTCCCCTGCTCCTCCCACGGGCGCGCACGGGCACGCTCCCCAACGGTCCTAGGAACATCCTGCCCCAGAGGAGCGTGCCGGCCGGCCACAGCCCACCTACAACGGAGGCGTCCGTGTCCGTCCGTGTCCGTCATCCTCGTCCAGAGTCCCCCGTCTGCCTGCCCTCGCCTTCGCGCCTGGCACTGTCCGTCCATTCTGTAGGTTCATATCGAACCTGCCCGGAGCCCGGCGGCATCTTCCCGGATCAGGGATCGATCGAAAACACCCTGTCCCCTGCCTCATCGGCAGGTGGATTCTTCACCACTGGACCACCAGGCAGGGAAGTCCCTTCACAGCCTTCTAAACTCATCTACCCCGAAACAGTCCACGTCGTCCTCCAACTCATTGGACCATCACGACTGAAATGAAGGAAAATATGTGCGTTCGAGAATGTCTTCACTCCTCAGTGCTTCTTGCTTTAGAACCACCAAGGCATCTCTCTCTCTCTCTCTCTCTCTCTCTCTCTCTCTCTCTCTCTCTCTCACACACACACACACACACACACACACACACGAACAGAGGTGGGCTCATAGTCCAAAAGAAACCAACGTTTGTGTGTATCCATCCCACTTGCTGTGGCTGTCGTGCCGTCGCTCATCAAAGAAGCTGATCTGATACGGAATCCGATGTCTTCTTCTCTAGGACACGTCGAGAGGCAGCAAGCGTGCCGGTGTGTGAGCACCGAAGGTCAACCCGGCATGATGGAGCCCGGCCAGGTGTGTGCTCAGAGGCCCACCTAGATTCGAACTCCAGTTCCCGGAGGGGAGCGGTGGGAACAGGAGTGTGGACTGCGAGTCCAATCCTCACCTTACAAAAAGGCAAAATCATCCCCTTCCTCCCTTATCGGCGTCTGCACGGCTCCTCCTGGACTCAGGGATCCCATCGAAAGGACGTCCAGGTTGTGTCCTTCTCCCTGGCCCGATCGTTTCGAACCTCTCCAAGAAAAAGCGGTGACGTCAAGAGATCCGTCTTGAGTTCGGGACTGGGGCTTCCCCGGGGGCCCCGTGGTCAACGATCCCGTGCCCATGCAGGAGACGTGGGTTTCGCCCCCGGTCCGGGAAGAGCCCACACGCTACCCATACGCCTCGGTGATGGAGTCTGTGCTCCAGATCCTGGCCGCTGCGAGTGTTGAGCCCACACCCAGCAGCCACTGAAGCCCACGTGCCCCGGCGCCCCTGCCCCCCAAGAGGAACCACAGCCACGAGAAGCCCAGACACACGACCGTAGAGCGACCCCCTCTCTCCACAGAGAGAGAACAGCTTGCACGGCCACGAAGACACACAGAGCACGCCCCCACAGACATCAAATACGTCCAATGATCGTCGAGCGAGACGGCCTGCCTGAGATCGGACGCGAGCGGCCAATACCTAGTCCCGTCACTCGGGAAGCTCCCCGAATCTTCTGTCGATACACATAAAGAAACCCTAGCTCACTGTGCCATGGGCAGCGCGGGGAGCTCTCCGTACAGTGCCGAGAGCACCGTGGAGACGTGACCCGTGGGCACCGTGAGCGTGACTGTTCTCACGAAGTCCCTCACAGTCCGGGCCCTGGAGATCGGCCCACGCGGACCTGCAGGCGATGGTCGGCCATCCCTCTCGGCTCCCTGCGCGCTCACGGGTCCAGGTGTGCCGTGCCCCCAGCATCCGCTCGCATCTTCTCGGCCTGTCTCCCCCGTGCCGCTCCACTGACTTGGAATCCTTCTCCCCTCTCGTCTCGTCTGACACGTTTTCTTTCCTGTTCGACCATGTCTGGCTCCCCGGGCACCACTTCCCGTCGTTCTTCTCGTCTCACCGCCCTCGTCTCGTGGAAATCATTCTCTGGGTCTCCGCTCTGTTCCCTAAGGACTCTGTCATCCCTCCACTCATCTGGGGATCGACTGGCACCTAGGCAACCCCGGTCCGTGACAACCGTGGTTCCGTGTCTATCGAATGACATGCCGACCGCAGGGGGGCTCGTGGACGCGTACGAGCCGTGGAAAGCTGGCACCGGGGAATCATCCCGAGGACACACCCTCCGGTTCCACGGTGCTCACGGGAGCGTTTGGGTCGTCGTCGTCGTCGTCGCCGTATTCCCTAAGACGTACGCAGTCGCGTGGATTCAAACGGCGTCTATTGGGAAAGCACGGATCGCTCCCCGGATCACCGGAGAAGGCCACGGCAACCCACTCCAGTCCTCTCGCCTGGAAACTCCCATGGGCGGAGGAGCCCGGTAGGCCACGGTCCACGGGGTCGGGAAGAGTCGAACACGACCGAGCGACTTCCCTTCCCCTTTTCCCTTCCACGCATCGGAGAAGGCCGTGGCAACCCACTCCAGTGTTCTCGCCTGGAGAATCCCAGGGACAGGGGGGGAGCCTGGCGGGCTGCCGGCTGTGGGGTCGCACAGAGTCGGACACGACGGAAGCGACTTAGCGGCAGCCGCAGCAGCAGCAACCGGATCACCTCAGAAGGACTTAGACACGAGTCTCGGTGGAGAGAGGATGGATCCTGCCAACCATCTCACTTCTGGGTAGACCTCGAAAGAAAATAAAACCTGAAACTCGCAGAGAGAGGCCTGCACCCCCAGGTCCATCGCAGCATCCATTCACAAGAGTCAAGATGGGGACCCAGCCCAAGTGTCCATCAAGGGAAGACTAGATCAAGAAGATACACGATCCAGGTAGAGATCGATCGATAGGGAGATCTAGGTGTCCCAGGTAGCCCCAGGAATGAACACAGTCTTACATCGTGATCGCATGGATGGGACTTAGGGAGTGATGCCCAATGAAGAAGTCAGGTAGAGAAAGAAAAAGAGTTTCTCCTGTCACTGACATGCCATGCAAGGCCACCTAAAACAATGAAAACGATCATCACAGAGCGGCTGGGGGAGGGAGACATGGGAAGATGCCGATGTAACGGCGGGCGGGGGAACTTCACGGATAAGGTACATATATACTGTCTACGTCACAAAGAGCACGGTGATTCTAAAGAATAGTATTGGTATTATCGTCGTCTCATATTCGGAGAAGGCAACGGCACCCCACTCCAGTCCTCTTGCCCGGAAAATCCCGTGGACGGAGGAGCCCGGTAGGAGCCCGGTAGGCCGCAGTCCACGTTGTCGCACAGAGTCGGACACGACGGAGCGACTTCCCTTCCCGTTTTCCCTTTCACGCCTTGGAGAAGGACATGGCAACCCACCGCAGTGTTCTTGCCTGGAGAACCCCAGGGACGGGGGTGCCCGGCGGGCTACCGTCTACGGGGTCGCACAGATTCGGACACGACGGAAGCGACGCAGCAGCAGCAGCAGCAGCAGCAGCAGCAGCAGCATTATCCTATTCGAAAGTCGCCATGACCGTGGACATGACGCATTCACTTCCCGTACAATGGAAGAAGGACACGGCAACCCACTCCAGTAGTCTTGCCTGGAAAATTCCATGGACGGAGGAGCCTGGTAGGCTACAGTCCGTGGGGTCGCAAAGAGTCCAGCACGACTGAGTGACTTCACTTTCTTTCGCATACAGTCATGGCATGTATGGGTTGTGGTCAAGCTATGAGCTACCGCTTGGGTGGTCATGAATGATTCTTTTGCAACAGACAGGTGCATCAAGTCACCATTCTGTACACGTTAGAACAGAGGATGTTGTATGTCCTTAACGAAGAACATTCTATTTCAATACACCGGGACATGACACACATAACATCACCTAGTTTTATTATCTTTCAATGAATGGTCAGTATTGGCTGCACGCCAAAAAAAAAAAAAAAAAAAAAAAAAGGAAAGAAAGAAAAAAAAGAAAGCTTTATTGTGTGTGTGGGGGGGGGGGGGGGTGGGGGGTGGGGTGGGGGGAGGGTCTTAGATATTGCCATGCAGGGACACAGATTTCAATAAAACCCAGGGAATGTTCCACAGGAAAGAGTCAGGGGCCTAGAAAGCTGAACCTCGTGAGGTTGTCAAGCCAGCTGAGAGCAATTAGGATTTGCTGTCATGCAACAAGGGACATGTTTCTTCTTCCAGGGTAGACGGTCACAAGGTATTTAGGGAAAGGGGAGGGTGTGAGAGGTATCTTGAATTTCGGGAACACTGTTTCCTTAGATGATCTGGAGGCCTCTGGGACCCAGTCAGTGCTCCAAGTGGACATTCCATCCAGACTGAGACACACGGACCTCTTCCTCGATGGCCTCCCCTCTCTATTTGGGGGAGCTCTCTCGGCCACGCTGATTCCACTTGGATGTGTCTTTCCCACGTCACACCCTTTGGCATTCAAAGATATCCTTCCATCGTTTTCTAAAGAGACCCGGTGTATGTATCTTTGGAGCGATGATGAGCATCAGACACGATCCCTCTCCGTGGCGCGGTTTCGGGCACGACACACCAAGACGGGGACACATACATTCCACGTCCCTCTCGGCCATCGAGAGAGGCCGTGTACGGCACGTGATGCCACGGGACCGGTGAGGTCCTCGGGTTCAGCCCTCCCTCGACTTGGCTGTGGTCTTTGGTTTTGTTCTGTTCCGTGTGTGCTTTCTGACCCACGTGATCTCTCCGGATAGGGCACCCCATCCAAGCTCAAACCCATCGAGTCTGTGTGACTCCTATTCACGCATCAGGTGGGGATATCGACGCCCTCCACGTGGATCCATCACAATCGCCGTTCTGGGTTCAGGAGGATCCTGTTGTGTGTTCTGGGCGCGCTACGTGCTGTCCGTGTGAACTGTGGAATGAGGTTCGTGACATTGAACAGGAGACAGGGATCAAGACCATCCCCATGGAAAAGAAATGCCACAAAGCAAAATGGCTGTCTGGGGAGGCCTTACACATAGCTGTGAGGAGAAGAGAAGCGAAAACAGAGGAGAAAAGGAAAGATACACACATCTGAATGCAGAGTTCCAAAGAATAGCAAGAAGAGATAAGAAAGCCTTCTTCAGCGATCAATGCAAAGACATAGAGGAAAAGCACAGAATGGGATAGACTAGGGATCTCTTCCAGAAACTCAGAGATACCAAAGGAACATTTCATGCAAAGATGGGCTCGATACAGGACAGAAATGGTATGGACCCAACAGAAGCAGAAGATATTCAGAAGAGATGGCAAGAATACACAGAAGACCCTTACAAAAACGATCTTCACGACCCAGATAATCACGATGGTGTGATCCCTGACCTAGAGCCAGACATCCTGGAATGTGAAGTCAAGTGGGCCTTAGAAAGCATCACTACGAACAAAGCTAGTGGAGGTGATGGAATGCCAGTGGAGCTCTTCCAAATCCTGAAAGATGATGCGGTGAAAGTGCTGCACTCAATATGCCAGCACATTTGGAAAACTCAGCAGTGGCCACAGGACTGGAAAAGGTCCGTTTTCATTCCGATCCCAAAGAAAGGCAATGCCAAAGAATGCTCACACGACCGCACACTTGCACTCATCTCACACGCTAGTAGAGTCATGCTCAAAATTCTCCAAGCCAGGCTTCAGCAATATGTGCACCGTGAACTTCCTGATGTGCAAGCTGGTTTTCGAAAAGGCAGAGGAACCAGAGATCCGATTGCCAACCTCCGCTGGATCATGGAAAAAGCAAGAGAGTTCCAGAAAAGCATCTATTTCTGCTTTCTTGACTATGCCAAAGCCTTTGACGGTGTGGATCACAGTAAACTGTGGAAAATTCTGGAAGAGATGGGAATACCAGACCACCTGACCCGCCTCTTGAGAAATCTGTACGCAGGTCAGGAAGCAACAGTTCGAACTGGACATGGAACCACAGACTGGTTCCAAATAGGAGAAGGAGCTCGTCAAGGCTGTCTATCGTCACCCTGTGTATTTAACTTATACGCAGAGAACATCATGAGAAACGCTGGACTGGAAGACACACACGCTGGAACCAAGATTGCCGGGAGAACTATCAATCACCTCGGATGTGCAGATGACACCACCCTCATGGCAGAAAGTGAAGAGGAACTCAAGAGCCTCTTGATGACAGTGAAAGAGGAGAGTGAAAAAGTGGGCTTAAAGCTCCACATTCAGAAAACGAAGATCACGGCATCCGGTCCCATCACTTCATGGGAAATAGATGGGGAACCAGTGGACACGGTGTCAGACTTTATTTTTCTGGGCTCCAAAATCACTGCAGATGGTGACTGCAGCCATGAACTTAAAAGACGCTTACTCCTTGGAAGGAAAGTGATGACCCACCTAGATAGCATATTCCAAAGCAGAGACATTCCTTTGCCAACAAAGGTTCGTCCAGTCAAGGCTACGGTTTTTCCTGTGGTCATGTATGGATGTGAGCGTTGGACCGCGAAGAAGGCTGAGCGCCGAAAGAATGGATGCTTTTGAGAGAATGGTGGTGTTGGAGAAGACTCCTGAGGGTCCCTTGGACCGCAAGGAGATCCAACCAGTCCATTCTGAAGGCGACCAACCCAGGGATTTCTTCGGAAGGACTGATGCGAAAGCTGAAACTCCAGTCCTTTGGCCACCTCATGCGAAGAGTTGACTCATTGGAAAAGACTCTGATGCTGGGAGGGATTGGGGGCAGGAGGAGAAGGGGACGACAGAGGAGGAGATGGCTGGATGGCATCACTGACTCCATGGACGTGAGTCTCAGTGAACTCCGGGAGTTGGTGATGGACAGGGAGGCCTGGCGTGCCGCGCTTCATGGGGTCACCAAGAGTCGGACACGACTGAGCGACTGATCTGATCTGATCTGATCTGATGTGCTGTCCGTGATCTCACGTGCCTTTCGGGCATGGGTGATGGAGACGGACACCAAGCGGCAGGGCGGCCATCTGGCATCTCGGCCTAGAGCGGTTTCACAAGTGACATCTCAGAACCGGGGCTGAGACAGCCATCCCTCCCCGGGCCCCCCTCGGTGGCCGGGATGGGGGTGGGGTGGGGGAGTGTGAGGTTAGGGAGACGGGAGTGGGGGGGCTGGGCTAAGGGTCGGGGTCGGGGGGGGGGGGGGCGGGGGGGGGCGGCGCGCGAGGCGAGGGGACCGTCCCAGTCCCCCTGAGAAGTGAAGGCAGGTTCCGTCCCCCTGAGAACTTCCTGCCTTCAGGCGTGTGAGAGGCGTAGGTTTCTCTCCAATCCACGGCCACGCATCATTTTCCGCCCTGTTCAAAAACACAGACAAAAAACGTATTTGTTTATCTCGGCTTGTTTTCTGGCCGAGGCCAAAGACCTCTTCAAGCGTGTCCAAAGGGTCTGACAGGATGGGAGGGTGCAGGTCAATCCATGTGTCAAGAGATCCAGAGAACCTGTCACAACTGTGACTCGGGCGTTTTTCAGAAACAGGCCCATCTGGATGTATTCCCTGGACAGGAGTCACCCCAGAAGTTTCCTTGAAGGGATCGAGTTGCAGGAGTCGGGGTCGTGGCCCCGCCGCCGCCGCCGCCGCCGCCGCCGCCGCCGCCGCCGCCGCCAAAGGGCCCCCTCAGCCCGGCAGGCCGGCAGGCCGGCAGGCCGGCAGGCCAGCAGGCCCTGCAGGCAGGGGCTATTGTCTGTGGGCCCCACCCCCACCTTCCCCCACCCTCCCCCTGCAGGGCCTCGCCGGATAGCTTCATTCAAATGCAGAAAGCTTTCCAGTCAAGTCAGAGCCTCTGACTTCGCCTCGAGCTTCTCTCTATTGAATGGTGATCCGCCCCACCCAGCCATTCCATGTCTCCACCTTGAGACGGCCCCTTCGGCACCGCGCGGAGGAAGGGGGCTGGGGGGTGGGGAGGGAGGCCGAGGGACAGATTCGCCTCGTGTCAGGCCAAAGGAGTCTCCTCCTTTTGGTAACCCAGGAAACCCCGCTCACGCGTGTGAGGATCACGGACGTGCGTGGAAACAGCCACCGTCCCTTGACATCTTCCCCTCCGTGGGAGGAGGTTTTCCTCCCTGCCTGCCTTCAGAGGGACAGAAAAGGAGGGAGGGGCAGAGCGTTCCTCTGGCGCTGGCCGGCTCTTAAGTCACTTGACTCCAAAACACTCCACAGGGCACGGAGGTTCACGTGCAGTGGGGTGGGGTGGGGTGGGGTGGGGTGGGGTGGGGTGGGGACGGCGGCCTACTCCGGACCCCACCAGTTTTCCCTCCTCTTGACACTTGCCTGGAACCCATGAAAAGCTGAGCTGGTGACTGTGTGTGTGAGTGCGTGCATGTACGCGTGTACATGAGAGACGGCGCGTGTGCGTGTGCGTGTGCATGGACGTGAGAGAAAAAGAAAGGAAAAAAAAAAAAAAAAAATCCAGAAGGAAGGAAGGAAGGAAGGAGGGAAGGAGGAGGGAGGGACGAAATAGGTTAGTTCGTAGGGGCCTCCGTGTCATGGCAAGAGTTTCTGAGCACAGATCCTCCGTTCAGGGAAACAGTGATCGTATCTCCTCTCAGGAGGCCGTGATGTCGATGGACGGGTGCGGGAAAGCAGGCCTGGGGTGCAAGCCATCAGGTTTTGTGTGTGTGTGTGTGTGTTTTTTTCCCTCAGAGGCACTTGTAGGGAAACCAAGGAAACACACAGGTTCATCCCTGGAGCGGATTCGAGAAACCAGTCGGCAGAGGGAGAGGCAGTCTAGGAGGCTGATTTTTAGACGTCAGGGTCGGGCCCTGGAGCGGGTTGCCATGTCCTTCTCCAGGAGGCCTTCCTGGCCCGGGGATGGAACCCGGGTCTCCTGCATCGCAGGCAGACTCTTGACCGTGTGAGCCACCAGGGAAGCTCCGTCAGAAACATTCACCAAGTCCTCTAGCTTCCATCCGCAGGGCTTCAGGCACAGGGCCTTTTGAGTTCTCCGTCAGAAGGGCAAGAGAACATGGGACGTTGGTCCCTCCCCCCCGAGAGAGGGTTGTTTGATAACGGAGGCAGCTCGGAACACTTCAGGCTCCAGTCCCCCTCTCGGGTGAAGAACCACACGCAAAGCAACACACACACACACACACACACACACACACACACACACACACACACACACACACATATATATAGGACACGACTCTCCTATCCGGAAGTGTGTACCCCCGTTTCACGGAAACATCCTCTGGGCCCCTAAGGAACGTGTGGCAATCACTCTGGCCAAGGAGATAAGAATCCTCCACGGAGAGTTTCTGAAGTCTGGAAGGACCAGGTCGAGAGAAAAAGAGAGACGATTCCCTTCTGCTGAGAGGGGTGCTGTATGAAGCGACCAAGGGGATGTCCATCTTTCCAAATTCCCATTTTAAACCTCGTGTCCTTTTCGGTCCTTTGTTTTTCCCTTTGTATCTGGAAAGCAACAGGTGGAACGGTAGGTCCTTTCATTATTTTCTTTCTTTCTTTCTCTCTTTCTTTCTTTCTTTCTTTCTTTCTTTTTCCTGCCTGCCTGCCTGCCTGCCTGCCTGCCTGTCCGCCCGCCCGTCCCTCCATCTGTCTTCTCTCTGTCTCTCTCGCTTTTCACTCAGGTTAGGGAATTAAAAAAAAAAAAAAAAAAGAGGACTCTGTATTTCTGCAGGTCAGGAAGCAACAGTGAAAACTAGACGTAGAACCCAACAGGCTGGTTCCAAATAAGGGAAAGGAGTCCATCAAGGCTGTCTATCGTCACCCTGCTTACTGAATGTACACGCTGAGTACACATCATGAGGAGCGCTGGGCTGGATGAAGCACAAGCTGGAATGAAGATGGCCGGGAGACATATCCATCCCCTCAGATATGCACACGACAGCACCCTCACGGCAGAAATGAAGCCCAGGGTGGGTTTCCAAAGTCGTGTTCGTTTCAGGTGTTCAGTCTTTTCCCTTGGAGAGGTTCATGCAACATCATACGTCTACTTTCCCGTGCTGGCATAGTATATAGTAGGTGCTTGTGGATTCTTTGGATGTACAGTTTATGTGTCCATGTGCAACCAGCCCTCCTAAGTGGACCGTCCTGCCCTTCCTCCCCCCGCCCCAGCCCCCCCCCCCCCCCCCATCCTCTTTTCCTCAAGAAGTCAGGCATCCACTTCAGCCTCCTGTTCCTCAGTTCATCCAACCCCATGGAGGAAGTCATTCCTCCAGTTTTTCCATCGGTTCTCTACACCTCGCCTGATGGTGGCGGGTGACTGGAAGACTGACAGTTCTGAAGAACTTTGCAAGAGCTTTGGGTGAAGCGTGTCCATCAGTAAAGACCATGGAAGGTATGCCCCACGTGGCAAACACCATTGCTTTGAGTTGTGGTCGGTTTGCCTGGCTTCAGTGAGGGACGGAAGGGAGGCTTCCACCTTCCACAGAGAAAGCTATCCCTAGCGTACCAAGGACGTTTGACAACCCCCCGCCACCCCAGGTTACAGGCGCGACGGGTCAGACTGTAGCAATCATCATGTCCAGGGTGTATTTACAACAGGCAGACTCATCTTAAAGGCACTCTGTCCTGTGAAGGTGGAGGGAGGGGAGCGAGAGGCAGAGGGACGACGACAGAGGAAGGAAGGAGAAAAAGAGGGGACAGGAACACACAGAGTGGGGCGGGGTGGGGGGGGGTGAGGCATGTGTGGCGTGTCTGTGACATGCCCAGGTGGTGTTCCGTGGGTGGAGAGTGTGCGGCCCTGTGTGTGTGTGTGTGTGTGTGTGTGTGTGTGTGTATGGGGGGGGGGGGGTAGGTGTGTGGTGTGAGTGTGTTGTGTATAGCTGCCACGGGGGGCCGTGTGGGCGGCATGGGTGTGTGCGTGTGGCGTCCGCCTGTGGGTGCGGGGGCAGAGACAGAGGCCGAGAGACACAGCCAGGCAAAGGACAACGCAGTGTGTGTGTTGGGGGGGCGGGGAGGGGGTGGTGGGGGTGGGTGGTGTGTGGCCGGTGTGAAGGGCCCTGCGTGTGTGTGGGCGGGCTGTGTGTGTGGTGTGGGCGGCATGGGTGTGTGCGTGTGGCGTGCGCCTGTGGATGCGGGTCTGGGGGGGCGGGGTCAGAGACAGAGGCCAAGAGACACAGCCAGGCAAAGGACAACAAAGTGTGTGTGTGTGGGGGGGGGGGGGGGGGCGGGGCGGGGCCGGGGGGGGGGGGGAGGTGTGTGTGTGTGTGGCCAGGTGGGGGGGAGGTGTGTGTGGTGTGGGGGTGGCGGGGCGGGGTGTGAGAGTGTGTGTGTGTGTGTGCGCGCGCGCGTGCGTGTGGGCATGCATGTGGTGTGTGGGCAGAGGCAGAGCGTCACATCCAGGCATAGGACAACGCTGTGTGTGTGTGTGTGTGTGTGTGTGCGCGCGCGTGGGCGTGCGTATGTGTGTGGTGTGGGCCGGGTGTCTGTGTGTTGGGGGGGGGGGGGCGAGGCAGTGTGTGGCGTTGTGGCATGCTCAGGTGGTAGTGCGTGGGTGGTGTGTGTGGCCGTGTGAGTGTTTTGGGGTGGGGGGGGGTTGGTGTGTGGTGTGGGTTTGTTGTGTATAGGTGCCACGGGGGCGCGTGTGGGCCGCATGGGTGTGTGCGTGTGGGGTGCGCCTGTGGGTGCGGGGCGGCAGAGACAGAGGCCGAGAGAGACAGCCAGGCAAAGGACAACGCTGTGTGTGTGTGTGTGGGTGTGTGGGTGTGGTGTGAAGGGCCCTGCGTGTGGGCGGGGTGTGTGTGTGTGGTGTGGGCGGCATGGGTGTGTGTGTGTGGCGTGCACCTGTGGGTGCAGGGGCAGAGACAGAGGCCGAGAGACACAGCCAGGCAAAGGACAACAAAGTGTGTGTGGGGGGGCGGGGGGCGGGGCGGGGGAGGTGTGTGTGGTGTGGGGTGGCGGGGCGGGGTGTGAGAGTGTGTGTGTGTGTGCGCGCGCGCGCGTGCGTGTGGGCATGCATGTGGTGTGTGGGCAGAGGCAGAGCGTCACAGCCAGGCAAAGGACAACGCAGTCTGTGTGTGTGTGTGTGGTGTGTAGGGCCCTGCGTGGGTGTGGTGGGGGAGAGGGTGTGCGTGTGGGGGGCGGGGTGTTCATGGGCTGTGTGTGTGTGGGGGGGGGGGGATGCGTGTGTGTGCACGCCGTGTGGGGGTGGGGGGTGTGTGGGTGTGGGGGGGTGTGTGTGTGTGTATGGGGGGAGGGGGGAGGTGTGTGGTGTGAGTGTGTTGTGTATAGCTGCCACGGGGGGCCGTGTGGGCAGCATGGGTGTGTGCGTGTGGCGTCCGCCTGTGGGTGCGGGGGCAGAGACAGAGGCCGAGAGACACAGCCAGGCAAAGGACAACGCAGTGTGTGTGTTGGGGGGGCGGGGAGGGGGTGGTGGGGGTGGGTGGTGTGTGGCCGATGTGTAGGGCCGTGCGTGTGGGTGGGTGGGTGGGGGGGGGCGGGGGGGAATGCATGTGGTGTGTGGGCAGAGAGGCAGAGCGTCACAGCCAGGCAAAGGACAACGCTCTGTGTGTGTGTGTGGGTGGGTGTGGTGTGAAGGGCCCTGCGTGTGTGTGTGTGTGGGGGGGGGGGGGGGGGGGTGTGTGTGTGGTGTGGGCGGCATGGGTGGGTGCGGGGGCAGAGACAGAGGCCGAGAGACACAGCCAGGCAAAGGACAACGCAGTGTGTGTGTGTGTGTGTGTGTGTGTGTGTGTGTGTGTGTGTGTGTGTGTGTGGTGTGGGGGGCGGGGGTGTGCGTGTGGGGGGCGGGGTGTTTATGGGCTGTGTGGGGAGGGGGGATGCGTGTGTGCACGCCGTGTGGGGGTGGGGGGGTGTGTGGGTGTGTGGGTGTGTGTGTGGTGTGTGCCTGCAGGTGGTGCGGGCAGAGACAGAGAGACGCAGCCAGGCGCCAAGGAGGACGCAGTGTGTGTGTGTGGGTATGCACGTGGGGGGTGTGGTGTGCGGGCGGGCGGAGACAGAGAAACGTGCATGGATGGATATCCCGCATCATTCGCTTGTGTTTCCTGAGCACGTTCATCACCTCCGCGATCCAGACCACTCCCGTCCGTGACAGGTGACTCTGCCACCACCAGCCCGCACTTGGTCTTTTGGCAGGCAGACAGGGGGGTGTTCTGAGCTGGCGGCGGGGGGCGAGGGGCGCGACTTGCTGTCCCCAAGCCAGCTTTGAATCCTCGCGCGCTCTGCCCCTGAACCTGACTGGAGCAAGTGGATCCGCGTGCTCTGTCGTTTGAAATCCTTGGCGGGAGACGGAAAAGCCCCCACATGCCAAGGGGGAGACAAGGCCCCAAAGAA
Source organism: Bos grunniens (assembly GCF_055505025.1). NCBI lineage: Eukaryota > Metazoa > Chordata > Mammalia > Artiodactyla > Bovidae > Bos > Bos grunniens. The sequence goes on from NC_141166.1 coordinate 376,623, forward strand.
GGAAGTCAGCTCCCTTGGGTTCAAAATAGCTGTCCTCCAAAATGGATCAAGTTTCCCCACACGAGAGTTCCAATCCAAACCTAAAAAAGCCCAAGGGGGCTAAACCCATCCCGCCCCGTTGACCTGTGGCCCAAGGTGCCCCTCCCCCCACAGCCTCCTTCCACAGCCCCAGGGCATTCAAGAGTTCGCCGGCCCCGCCTGCCTGCTCCATCCGTGGTCCTCCCGCCCCCCCCTGCAGGACCCTCTAAAAAAAGCGACCGACAGGCAGGTGGCGCCCGACAACCAACCCGCTGTCCGGAGAGCCGGCCGCAGCCTAGAAGCTCCGAGGGAGACCAGCAGGGACTCGTTGCCAAGACGGGGCCCATCCTAGGGCGCAGTTTCTCCGCTCAGTCAGCGACGCGGACAGGAAAAGAGGACACGCCGACACTTCTCGAGGACGTCCCTGGGCGAGGTACGACGGACGCGGGGAGCGGGGACAGGCGGGGGGGAGGGGAAGGATTCTCGACCACCCCACCCACGGGGCAGCGGAATGCACTCCCAGGCGAGAGGGACCTCAGGCCAACGTCAGGCGGCGCGACCTCCCGCCCCGAAAAATAACTCGCCATCTTCCCCGCTCCTGTCACCACTCCTTGGGTGTGCCAGGAGAAACCCCTTTTGTGACCCTGTCCCCGTCCCCGTCCCCGTCCCCGTCCCCGTCCCCGTCCCCGTCCCCGAACTCTTTCAGCAAAAACAACGTTCAGCATGACAAATAAAGACCTTCACGTTAGAAATGCGCACTCGTATTGTGGCGATGAAACAAAAGGCAAAAACACACACTCATCACACACATAACCTCAACCAACCAGCTCGATTCATCTGGAAAGAAAATGCAAACGTCA
>NC_141166.1:390000-410000 GCF_055505025.1 Bos grunniens
CGACCCGGCCCCGCCGCCAGGGCCGGCGAGCCGCCCGAACCCATCTTCCGCCATCCGTCCTCGACAGATCCGTCTTCCGATCTCAGTCTGCCACCCCGAGGCTCGACATCCTGGGGATCACGCTCTCGAGCGAGGCGGCCCCGACCGTGACCGCACGCCGCCACCGGCTGCGGCTCGTGGGGAGAGGACGGGCGCGATAGGCTCTCCCGCACCACAGCTGCGGGGCTGGGGAAGCCGGGGCCGACCGGACGTCGCGCCCCCAACACCTTCCCCCCTTTGCCCCAAGGCTCACCACACCGCGGGGGCCGACCGCGCGCACACGCGACGCACGCACGCTCCGGTCCCCCCCACCTGCCGGACGCCCGGCGGGGCCCAGCGGGACCCTCCCCCAACTCGAAGGGGGGAGGCGCGGGCCGCGGTAGGCAACGAGCGGCACACGGCCCCACCGCGGGGCCGGCGCACCCGCCCCCGCCCCACCGCCCCCAGGGGGGAGGTGGGGGGCGGGATGTTCTGCCCACGCGCTCTTGGCAGCCTCCACGGCGGCCACTGCGCACTCGGGAGGGGCAGCAGCTGGGGGGTCCGATACCCCAAGGCTCCCTCTCGGATCGCTAGAGAAGGCTTTCTCATCGAGGGCTCGCCGCCCCTCACCCGGATCGTCTCTCTCCCTCGGGCCCACGGAGGCGCTCCACGAGCCACCAGTCCTCAGCTGGGGTGGGAGGGGTCTGCGGTACAGGTAGGCGGACCACCGACACAGGAGCGTCTGCGCGGCCGGGGCCAGCGCAGAGCCCCGCGTCCCGTCCCCTGCAAGGCCTCACCCGTCAGCCTCGACGACGAGGGGAACAGGCACGCCTCTCCTACCGCCTCGACCCCCCCCCCAAAAGAGAGCCCACTCACGGGACACACACACACCACCGCGGTGGGGACCCGAGGAGGACACCGGGGTTAAGGGAAACGACACCACCGCTCGGCCTCAGGCACCTGAGCGACGACCTGGAGCGCTCCAGGAGCACCACCGAGGATCCAACGAGGCACGCTCGCGCACCCACGCGGGGGGGCACAGCGCAGCAGCGGTACAGCCCTCCCCACCGCGGGGAGGGCCGCTCGCGGAGCACACGCCGGGAAGGCGAAGCGAGAGCATCTGCTGTGTCAGAAGACCCACGGCCCCCACTGACGCCACCCGAGGCGGGGGACAGGAGACCGAAGGTCAGGGCCAGAGGCCGCAACCCAGCCCCCGCCTTCCTCCCCCTCCCCGACGGCCAGGGGGAAAAAGTCAGGCGAGGGGCCCCGCGGACAGACCGAGAAGAGCAGACACGTTCACCGGGAACACCTGTCCCTCGTCTGGCACGGCTTAGGCCCGGCCCGGGAGAGCACGACCACACCACATCGATCGGATGAGCCAAGGTGGAGCGGGGGGAAGGCACGGCGAGGACAGTCACCAGAGGGGCCCGCTTTAAGCCTCACCGGCAACCTCCGCCCCCCACCTCGCCTCAGGCGAGAGCGGCCCACGACCCCAGGAGGTTCGAGAACGCCTGACACGTGGCACGGAGCCCACAGGGCGGGGGTCGCATCTCAGCCTTCACCGGGTGCCCGCAGCGGGGAGCGCACAGGGTAGAAGACCCACGGCGCCTCGCCCCGCCGCCCTCGGGTCGCCCAGAGACCGGAGGTGGCACCACGAGTCGGGTCAGCCAGACAACACCACACAGGAGCCGGCGCACAGGCCCAGGCGGGCGGCTCCAGCGGCAAGGGCCGAACCGGGGACCAGAGCTGGCGGCCCGAAGGCCCAGAGCCCCGCGTACATCCAGAGACCCAAAGTTTCCTCGGCGGCAGACACCGAAGCAGACCGTGTCAGCACTTACCTGGTGGTAAAAAAGGCCCATTAAGGGCGACGAAATGATAGCAGCCGACAGCGGGGCCCATCCACGACTCGCATGGAGGACCCCCGGAACCTTGGCCCGGCCACCTGTCCCCAGCGCTACCCCATAAACACCAGGCCCGGAGCTCTCGTGGCGGGGGGGGGGGGGGGGCGGGGGGGTGGGGGGAGTCATCTGGTCGACCGGGGGAAGGGGAGCAGGGGGAGGGGGCGCGCGATGGCCAAAGTGGGGGCGCGGACACCCACCAAGGGAGAGGGAGCTGGCCGGGGGCGCCCTCTCCCGCTTCGCCCACACGGGTAGGGGTACCGGTCCGTCGGAGTCTCCGAACGGGGATTTGGCTTCGATGAGCATCAAGAAACAAGAAGGAAGAACCGTCAGCGAGGCGCCTCCAACGAGACGAGCGGGCCCCGACCAGGGACCGCGCCCGGGCGGGACCCAGACCGTCCTAGATGGGGCACCCAGGACGGCCCGAGCCGGTCCCCACCTCCTGACCTGGGTTCAGGGAGGTGGGGAGGGGTGAGACAAAGTCGCATCCGACGACCGAGACCCACGAAGGCACGCTGAAGGGTCGGGCGCGCCCTCCCCGGCCACCCGCGGAAGCAGGGTCCGGTCCATCCACGTCTCCGGACCCATCGGGACTTTGAAAAAGAAACAGCATGTGTGCCAGGAGACGCCTCGGGCGACCGGACCCCACGGGTTGGGGGGGGGGGGGGGGGGCGGCCGCACACGCGCCCGCCTCTCCCCGTCAACCCTCACGACTCCGGCGGGCGGGTCCCCACCTCCGGAGCGGGGCCGAGGGCGAAGCACACGCTCCTGAGGGCGGCCCAGGAGGAGTCCGGACCGCCGAGCCCGAGTCCAGGCGCTCCGGGCAGGGAAGACCCTCTCCCTGCCCACCGCGGCGGCCCGGCCCAGGGAGGGTCCGGCCGGTCCTTCTCCGCGGCCACAGGGGCACGGGGAGATGCTGGTCGACCCGGTCCGGCCACCGCAGAGCCCGGCCCCGGAGCGCCGCGACGATCACCCTCCTCAGAAACCTAGAGAACCAATCTCCGGCGACAGCAGGACGTCCCTAGGCCTCGGCGCCACCGGGACTGTCGCCGCCAGCATAGCCGGTGTCTGAGAGCTCTGCCTCGGGCCCGGCGGCTGAGTCACAACCCTCCTGAAGGGCTCGCCGAAGCTCCGGAGGGGGAGGGACAATATACAAGCGGCCGCCAGGTGGCTCCCGACAACCGGCTCGAACGTCCCGAGGACGGGTCGCTGTCGCCGGCCGCCGGGGACGCCGCAGCGCCGGCCGCCCAAACGCCCGAGCTCGGCCCGGAGCCTCCGCCGCCGAGCGACGCGACGCGACGCGACGCGACCCCGGCCGCAGAGGAAGGGAGAGGAGCCGGGAGATCTCTCCCCTGGAGGCTGCCACGAAAGAGCCGCGATCCCCCCCCCCCCCCCACGCGATTCCAGGGTGGTGGGGGGACATTCCACGGAGACGCGGGCGGGCGGCGGGGGCTCGGGGCGGGGTGGGCGGAGAGAGGGGGCACCAGTGACATCCCAGGAACCCCCGGCCCCCGGCCCCCCGAAAGAGAGGGGCGGGAGGGAGGGAGGGAGAAAAGGAGGGAAGGAGGGAGGGAGGGAGGGAGGGAGGGAGGGACCGGCAAAGCGAAACCAGGCAAGCGCTGCTGGGAGAACAAAGCCGGACTTTCGAAAGCAGACACGGACACAGACACACAAGCCTAGGAGTAAGAAAGGAAAAGAAGGAGACACTCGGACCCCCAAGAAGAGAAAACAAAACTCAACCTGGGTAGAGACACCGTGACAAAGTCCAGAGACGACACACACAAGCATGCGCGGGTGGGTGGGGAAAGTGCACTAGAGGTCAGGAGAACATGGATTTCAACACCACTGGCCACAAACAGCGGAAAGGCGGACGGCCTGGGAGGTCTGGGGTGGCAGGGCTGCGGGGGGTGGGGGGTGGGGGGTTGGGGGGTTGCGGGGAGGGTGTGGGGGGGTGGTATTGAGGGGCGTGCTGGTGAGGAGGACGGAGTCCATAGGGATCCACTAAATAAACCCCGGGTCCCGTGACAACAGCCACCTCAATGAATACATAACTTTTTCACGTAGCTCAGAAACGAAATGAGACAAAACCACCAGGCAGGAAAGTCAACTCGTGGAACTGTCCTGGCAGCTTAAAAGTCAGAGAGAGAGAGGAGAGGGAGAGGGAGAGGGAGAGGGAGAGGGAGAGGGAGAGGGAGAGGGAGAGGGAGAGGGAGAGGGAGAGGGAGAGGGAGAGGGAGAGGGAGAACGCATACACATGTGCGTATACACGTGTACATATGTATACGCACACGTCATCGCGTCTATATATACGTGCACGCAGGCGTATAAACACACACGTACGAAGGGCATGCTCACGTACACGCACGTGTCTGTGTGCGCACGTGTATGCCTAGGCGTTTCTAGTGTGCGTGTATGCTTGCGTGTATATACGCAGAGGCATCTATACACATACGTACACGGATAGACACAGGCGTGAACACACATGCTCACATGTGCAGAGACGTCGGGATACATAGGCACACACACACACATACACGCGGACGTGTCAACGCATCTAGATGCACGTATAGTGTGTATACGTGTGATGTCTGCGCACAGGTGTGGATGCACGTCTATGCGTACCCGTACGTGCATGCTTGCATAGACACACATATCTGCGTGTGTATGTGCACACGTGTATGTACACACGTATACATACGTACGGACGCATACGCAGACGTCTACAGAGAGCGTATGTACGTCCACACAGACGCACGCGAGAATCTGTGCCTACATACACACGTGTGTATGTATACGTAGACGTGCACGCATGTACGTATGTACAGGTGCCCGTGTGCATCTAGAGTGCCTATACACAGATCGATGTGCATAGATGCACACACATGTATACGCATACGCAAACGCGCGTGTGTATACGTACATGTACATGTGCATCAGTGTATGTGTGCATGTATACCCATGTGTCTGCGTGGATGTCTACGTGCGCGCGTGTGTGGTGTGTGTATCTATGGGTGTACATTCGTACATATATATACTCACAGACACACACGTACATACCCGGGCGGAAACACACATCCGTGTGTGTGTGTGTGTGTGTGTGTGTGTGTGTGTGTGTGTGTGTGTCTGTCTGTCTGTCTGTCTGTCTGTCTGTCTGTCTGTCCGGGGAAAGCACAAGCATATTGCAAAAGGGGCTTTTCTGTCCAACACCGATCAAGGCGTCAGACACCTCAACCTCCAAAAGGGAAACAACCCCCGATGAGCGAAGTGGGCAGGAGGCCCGAACAGACCCCTTCCTTCCAAAGAAAGGTGGAACAGGCAGACACCCAGAAGCACAAGGTAGAACACACATCCACGGCAGGGCTGGGCTGGGCTGGGCTGGGCTGAGCTGGGGCTCCTGGGGGTGGGGGCGGGCTCACGGAAGCACCCCACCCCGGGGCGTTTCCCTGGACAATGATCCTTCTCATTCGGAGGGGAAAGGCCCAGGAGCCGGGAATCGCAATCACGACAGCAAGTTCGAACCATCAGAGGACAGTGGCTCCTGATGGATCGAACGCGTTTTTTCTGCAGCTGAGAAAACTGTGGGCGGACTCAGAGAGATCCGATCTCATCCCCTGGCGCCTCACAGACAGAGAAACCACATCCCTAGGGAAAAGAGTCCTGCGATGTACACTCCCCCAAAGATTCCCCCATTCGACCCAACCCAGCAACTCCACAGGGTGCCCACGGAGGGAAGGGACAAAGAAGATACGGATGTGTGCATGTGTGGGATCGACCCCTATACCTAGGTCGACTTCCGTACACACATCATGATAGAACTCTGTCTGTGTGCCTATGCCTGGATCTATTCACGTGCACGCGTGCTCACGCGCATGCAGACAGACACACACACACACAGAGGAATGGGACTCAACCACCAGAAGGGAATGAAATCTCACAGTCTGCAGGAACCTGGAGAGACCTTTAGAGGGTATTATGCTACATGAAATACCTCAGATCAGTCGTTTCCATGCAGAACCTACCAAACCATACACGGTGAACAGAACCGAACCAAACAGAAACAGGCTCAGACATACTACAAAGGAACACACCGGGGCGGGGGGGGCGGGGCGGGGGGGCGGGGGTGAGGAGAGAGTGAGTGAGTGCCCCTGGCGAGGGAGACAGACGAAGTGGTGCAACCTTCCACTTATGAAATACATGAGTCACGGGCACGTCATCACACCAAATGTCATTTGCCGTGACACCAGGTGGTGACGGACAGTCACTAACTAGATGTATCCTGGTGATGGCTGTGTCATGTGCTACACTAAAACATCGTCTGTACAGCTGAAAATTAAAGGGGGGAACGACCCCCCCCCCCAAAGAAAAAGGAAAGGAAGAAGGAAGGAAGGAAGGAAGGAAGGAAAGAAGGCAAAAGTAAACGTTGGCAGTCAGTTAGACGTCCGTTTGAGAAGAGTGGGACTTGTGTGTGTGTGTGTGGGGGGGGGGGGGGGGGAGAAACTAGGGTGAGGAGGAGGAGGAGGAGGAGGAGGAGCAGGAGGAGGAGAAAGAAAAGGACCCGATTGCCTTGAGGGGGAGGAGGAGATGAAAGATCCCAAGAGTGGACAGGACGGTCAGGTGAGTGCCATAGGGAAAGGAAACGAAGCCAAGCAACCGAACACACTGCCAACGGTGGTTTTGTTCAGTCCAAGATCAAGATGGGGACAGCACGGTGTCCTCCAGCACACAGCGACACACAGGCCTCACTCGGCAGGGGGAGTTGGGGATAACCCTGAACGCCGAAGCGGACAAAAGAAGCCGTCACGTTCATCCATGGCTGAAAAGTACCATGGTCCCACGACATTCCAAACTCCTCTCAAACCATTGAAAGACTCTCTCCCTCACTCGCCGTTCAAAATGTAGAGAACAGGAAAGGAGCGAAACGATGGTGGGTGGCTGGCTGGCTGGCTGGATTTCCGTGATGGTGTGATTAGGGAACACATGGACAGAAAAGCATCCGATTCACTTGTGTAAAGAATCTCTCTTGCCTTCTCGGCCTGGTGTCTTTCCTCTGTCTGGATGATTCCCCTCCCCCACCCCACCCCCCCCCCACTCCCAGCTTGAAGATCAGCCTCCAAAACGAAGCCCTTTGTGCTCTCCAGGTCCCGCCGCCACGATCTCTTTGGAGCGCCCTTCCGAAGGGGAACGTTTTCATCCACGTCATCGCCCTGAGACAGCTTCAGCCTGTCCCTCCCCCCCCCCCCACCCACCCCCCCCCACTCCACCCCAAGCCCCCCGCCCACCCCCCCTCTCTCCCTCCTGCTCCTCTTCCCCCTCCTCTGAACTGTCGAGCTCCCCTCGCGCTGGCCTCTCACCCCACACGGTGGCAGTGTTGGCCTAGGTATGCTCAGGTGTCTCCTAACCGCATCCGAGTGGACTTGCACTGTTTCTCAGCTGCGTCGTTCAGGGACCATGTTTTTCCTGGCCTTTTCCGCGGGTGGGGGAGACCCGGACGGGCCGGGGCCAGGCGGGGTGGGGGAGCCTGCGTGTGGGGGGAAGGGTGGGGGCAGAGAGGAGGAGGAGGAGGAGGAGGAGGAGGAACAGGAACACAGCTCCCCAGCGCCAGTGTGTGCCTGCGGCCTGGAAAAGAGATCACGCACCAGGCTGGCTCCGAAAAGGGGATCGATCGGTCAGGAGACCGGGCACGTTTGTGCTTCGCCGAGTCCCTGCAGATCGGACAGGCAGTGGCAAGTGTGGGGCTTCCCACACTTAGAACTGTTCACCCATCGTGGACACAGGCGTCTGGCACACCGGGGGTTAGGCTCTCGGTGCGATCGATGTCCACAAGCCGTAGCCACTGAAACGTGTGCACCCTGGAGCCGCCGCCGCCGTGCAGAGGGAGATCTCATCCGGCTCCGCGGGTCCTTCCCGTGAGTAGGCCGGGATCTCGGGAAGCACAGACATCCAGAGCATTGAGTGAACCTGACCGTCACGCTTTCCGAGTCCAAGTGAACCCGAAGGGAGGGTCCCTCACGTGTGGGTTTGTCTCTCCATCGGAGGCATCCTCTCTTGGAGCCGATTAGGGTGCCGCGGGCCCCGTGGAGCAGAGAGGACAGAGAGTTCCCTTCGGTCCCCTGCTCCTCCCACGGGCGCGCACGGGCACGCTCCCCAACGGTCCTAGGAACATCCTGCCCCAGAGGAGCGTGCCGGCCGGCCACAGCCCACCTACAACGGAGGCGTCCGTGTCCGTCCGTGTCCGTCATCCTCGTCCAGAGTCCCCCGTCTGCCTGCCCTCGCCTTCGCGCCTGGCACTGTCCGTCCATTCTGTAGGTTCATATCGAACCTGCCCGGAGCCCGGCGGCATCTTCCCGGATCAGGGATCGATCGAAAACACCCTGTCCCCTGCCTCATCGGCAGGTGGATTCTTCACCACTGGACCACCAGGCAGGGAAGTCCCTTCACAGCCTTCTAAACTCATCTACCCCGAAACAGTCCACGTCGTCCTCCAACTCATTGGACCATCACGACTGAAATGAAGGAAAATATGTGCGTTCGAGAATGTCTTCACTCCTCAGTGCTTCTTGCTTTAGAACCACCAAGGCATCTCTCTCTCTCTCTCTCTCTCTCTCTCTCTCTCTCTCTCTCTCTCTCTCACACACACACACACACACACACACACACACGAACAGAGGTGGGCTCATAGTCCAAAAGAAACCAACGTTTGTGTGTATCCATCCCACTTGCTGTGGCTGTCGTGCCGTCGCTCATCAAAGAAGCTGATCTGATACGGAATCCGATGTCTTCTTCTCTAGGACACGTCGAGAGGCAGCAAGCGTGCCGGTGTGTGAGCACCGAAGGTCAACCCGGCATGATGGAGCCCGGCCAGGTGTGTGCTCAGAGGCCCACCTAGATTCGAACTCCAGTTCCCGGAGGGGAGCGGTGGGAACAGGAGTGTGGACTGCGAGTCCAATCCTCACCTTACAAAAAGGCAAAATCATCCCCTTCCTCCCTTATCGGCGTCTGCACGGCTCCTCCTGGACTCAGGGATCCCATCGAAAGGACGTCCAGGTTGTGTCCTTCTCCCTGGCCCGATCGTTTCGAACCTCTCCAAGAAAAAGCGGTGACGTCAAGAGATCCGTCTTGAGTTCGGGACTGGGGCTTCCCCGGGGGCCCCGTGGTCAACGATCCCGTGCCCATGCAGGAGACGTGGGTTTCGCCCCCGGTCCGGGAAGAGCCCACACGCTACCCATACGCCTCGGTGATGGAGTCTGTGCTCCAGATCCTGGCCGCTGCGAGTGTTGAGCCCACACCCAGCAGCCACTGAAGCCCACGTGCCCCGGCGCCCCTGCCCCCCAAGAGGAACCACAGCCACGAGAAGCCCAGACACACGACCGTAGAGCGACCCCCTCTCTCCACAGAGAGAGAACAGCTTGCACGGCCACGAAGACACACAGAGCACGCCCCCACAGACATCAAATACGTCCAATGATCGTCGAGCGAGACGGCCTGCCTGAGATCGGACGCGAGCGGCCAATACCTAGTCCCGTCACTCGGGAAGCTCCCCGAATCTTCTGTCGATACACATAAAGAAACCCTAGCTCACTGTGCCATGGGCAGCGCGGGGAGCTCTCCGTACAGTGCCGAGAGCACCGTGGAGACGTGACCCGTGGGCACCGTGAGCGTGACTGTTCTCACGAAGTCCCTCACAGTCCGGGCCCTGGAGATCGGCCCACGCGGACCTGCAGGCGATGGTCGGCCATCCCTCTCGGCTCCCTGCGCGCTCACGGGTCCAGGTGTGCCGTGCCCCCAGCATCCGCTCGCATCTTCTCGGCCTGTCTCCCCCGTGCCGCTCCACTGACTTGGAATCCTTCTCCCCTCTCGTCTCGTCTGACACGTTTTCTTTCCTGTTCGACCATGTCTGGCTCCCCGGGCACCACTTCCCGTCGTTCTTCTCGTCTCACCGCCCTCGTCTCGTGGAAATCATTCTCTGGGTCTCCGCTCTGTTCCCTAAGGACTCTGTCATCCCTCCACTCATCTGGGGATCGACTGGCACCTAGGCAACCCCGGTCCGTGACAACCGTGGTTCCGTGTCTATCGAATGACATGCCGACCGCAGGGGGGCTCGTGGACGCGTACGAGCCGTGGAAAGCTGGCACCGGGGAATCATCCCGAGGACACACCCTCCGGTTCCACGGTGCTCACGGGAGCGTTTGGGTCGTCGTCGTCGTCGTCGCCGTATTCCCTAAGACGTACGCAGTCGCGTGGATTCAAACGGCGTCTATTGGGAAAGCACGGATCGCTCCCCGGATCACCGGAGAAGGCCACGGCAACCCACTCCAGTCCTCTCGCCTGGAAACTCCCATGGGCGGAGGAGCCCGGTAGGCCACGGTCCACGGGGTCGGGAAGAGTCGAACACGACCGAGCGACTTCCCTTCCCCTTTTCCCTTCCACGCATCGGAGAAGGCCGTGGCAACCCACTCCAGTGTTCTCGCCTGGAGAATCCCAGGGACAGGGGGGGAGCCTGGCGGGCTGCCGGCTGTGGGGTCGCACAGAGTCGGACACGACGGAAGCGACTTAGCGGCAGCCGCAGCAGCAGCAACCGGATCACCTCAGAAGGACTTAGACACGAGTCTCGGTGGAGAGAGGATGGATCCTGCCAACCATCTCACTTCTGGGTAGACCTCGAAAGAAAATAAAACCTGAAACTCGCAGAGAGAGGCCTGCACCCCCAGGTCCATCGCAGCATCCATTCACAAGAGTCAAGATGGGGACCCAGCCCAAGTGTCCATCAAGGGAAGACTAGATCAAGAAGATACACGATCCAGGTAGAGATCGATCGATAGGGAGATCTAGGTGTCCCAGGTAGCCCCAGGAATGAACACAGTCTTACATCGTGATCGCATGGATGGGACTTAGGGAGTGATGCCCAATGAAGAAGTCAGGTAGAGAAAGAAAAAGAGTTTCTCCTGTCACTGACATGCCATGCAAGGCCACCTAAAACAATGAAAACGATCATCACAGAGCGGCTGGGGGAGGGAGACATGGGAAGATGCCGATGTAACGGCGGGCGGGGGAACTTCACGGATAAGGTACATATATACTGTCTACGTCACAAAGAGCACGGTGATTCTAAAGAATAGTATTGGTATTATCGTCGTCTCATATTCGGAGAAGGCAACGGCACCCCACTCCAGTCCTCTTGCCCGGAAAATCCCGTGGACGGAGGAGCCCGGTAGGAGCCCGGTAGGCCGCAGTCCACGTTGTCGCACAGAGTCGGACACGACGGAGCGACTTCCCTTCCCGTTTTCCCTTTCACGCCTTGGAGAAGGACATGGCAACCCACCGCAGTGTTCTTGCCTGGAGAACCCCAGGGACGGGGGTGCCCGGCGGGCTACCGTCTACGGGGTCGCACAGATTCGGACACGACGGAAGCGACGCAGCAGCAGCAGCAGCAGCAGCAGCAGCAGCAGCATTATCCTATTCGAAAGTCGCCATGACCGTGGACATGACGCATTCACTTCCCGTACAATGGAAGAAGGACACGGCAACCCACTCCAGTAGTCTTGCCTGGAAAATTCCATGGACGGAGGAGCCTGGTAGGCTACAGTCCGTGGGGTCGCAAAGAGTCCAGCACGACTGAGTGACTTCACTTTCTTTCGCATACAGTCATGGCATGTATGGGTTGTGGTCAAGCTATGAGCTACCGCTTGGGTGGTCATGAATGATTCTTTTGCAACAGACAGGTGCATCAAGTCACCATTCTGTACACGTTAGAACAGAGGATGTTGTATGTCCTTAACGAAGAACATTCTATTTCAATACACCGGGACATGACACACATAACATCACCTAGTTTTATTATCTTTCAATGAATGGTCAGTATTGGCTGCACGCCAAAAAAAAAAAAAAAAAAAAAAAAAGGAAAGAAAGAAAAAAAAGAAAGCTTTATTGTGTGTGTGGGGGGGGGGGGGGGTGGGGGGTGGGGTGGGGGGAGGGTCTTAGATATTGCCATGCAGGGACACAGATTTCAATAAAACCCAGGGAATGTTCCACAGGAAAGAGTCAGGGGCCTAGAAAGCTGAACCTCGTGAGGTTGTCAAGCCAGCTGAGAGCAATTAGGATTTGCTGTCATGCAACAAGGGACATGTTTCTTCTTCCAGGGTAGACGGTCACAAGGTATTTAGGGAAAGGGGAGGGTGTGAGAGGTATCTTGAATTTCGGGAACACTGTTTCCTTAGATGATCTGGAGGCCTCTGGGACCCAGTCAGTGCTCCAAGTGGACATTCCATCCAGACTGAGACACACGGACCTCTTCCTCGATGGCCTCCCCTCTCTATTTGGGGGAGCTCTCTCGGCCACGCTGATTCCACTTGGATGTGTCTTTCCCACGTCACACCCTTTGGCATTCAAAGATATCCTTCCATCGTTTTCTAAAGAGACCCGGTGTATGTATCTTTGGAGCGATGATGAGCATCAGACACGATCCCTCTCCGTGGCGCGGTTTCGGGCACGACACACCAAGACGGGGACACATACATTCCACGTCCCTCTCGGCCATCGAGAGAGGCCGTGTACGGCACGTGATGCCACGGGACCGGTGAGGTCCTCGGGTTCAGCCCTCCCTCGACTTGGCTGTGGTCTTTGGTTTTGTTCTGTTCCGTGTGTGCTTTCTGACCCACGTGATCTCTCCGGATAGGGCACCCCATCCAAGCTCAAACCCATCGAGTCTGTGTGACTCCTATTCACGCATCAGGTGGGGATATCGACGCCCTCCACGTGGATCCATCACAATCGCCGTTCTGGGTTCAGGAGGATCCTGTTGTGTGTTCTGGGCGCGCTACGTGCTGTCCGTGTGAACTGTGGAATGAGGTTCGTGACATTGAACAGGAGACAGGGATCAAGACCATCCCCATGGAAAAGAAATGCCACAAAGCAAAATGGCTGTCTGGGGAGGCCTTACACATAGCTGTGAGGAGAAGAGAAGCGAAAACAGAGGAGAAAAGGAAAGATACACACATCTGAATGCAGAGTTCCAAAGAATAGCAAGAAGAGATAAGAAAGCCTTCTTCAGCGATCAATGCAAAGACATAGAGGAAAAGCACAGAATGGGATAGACTAGGGATCTCTTCCAGAAACTCAGAGATACCAAAGGAACATTTCATGCAAAGATGGGCTCGATACAGGACAGAAATGGTATGGACCCAACAGAAGCAGAAGATATTCAGAAGAGATGGCAAGAATACACAGAAGACCCTTACAAAAACGATCTTCACGACCCAGATAATCACGATGGTGTGATCCCTGACCTAGAGCCAGACATCCTGGAATGTGAAGTCAAGTGGGCCTTAGAAAGCATCACTACGAACAAAGCTAGTGGAGGTGATGGAATGCCAGTGGAGCTCTTCCAAATCCTGAAAGATGATGCGGTGAAAGTGCTGCACTCAATATGCCAGCACATTTGGAAAACTCAGCAGTGGCCACAGGACTGGAAAAGGTCCGTTTTCATTCCGATCCCAAAGAAAGGCAATGCCAAAGAATGCTCACACGACCGCACACTTGCACTCATCTCACACGCTAGTAGAGTCATGCTCAAAATTCTCCAAGCCAGGCTTCAGCAATATGTGCACCGTGAACTTCCTGATGTGCAAGCTGGTTTTCGAAAAGGCAGAGGAACCAGAGATCCGATTGCCAACCTCCGCTGGATCATGGAAAAAGCAAGAGAGTTCCAGAAAAGCATCTATTTCTGCTTTCTTGACTATGCCAAAGCCTTTGACGGTGTGGATCACAGTAAACTGTGGAAAATTCTGGAAGAGATGGGAATACCAGACCACCTGACCCGCCTCTTGAGAAATCTGTACGCAGGTCAGGAAGCAACAGTTCGAACTGGACATGGAACCACAGACTGGTTCCAAATAGGAGAAGGAGCTCGTCAAGGCTGTCTATCGTCACCCTGTGTATTTAACTTATACGCAGAGAACATCATGAGAAACGCTGGACTGGAAGACACACACGCTGGAACCAAGATTGCCGGGAGAACTATCAATCACCTCGGATGTGCAGATGACACCACCCTCATGGCAGAAAGTGAAGAGGAACTCAAGAGCCTCTTGATGACAGTGAAAGAGGAGAGTGAAAAAGTGGGCTTAAAGCTCCACATTCAGAAAACGAAGATCACGGCATCCGGTCCCATCACTTCATGGGAAATAGATGGGGAACCAGTGGACACGGTGTCAGACTTTATTTTTCTGGGCTCCAAAATCACTGCAGATGGTGACTGCAGCCATGAACTTAAAAGACGCTTACTCCTTGGAAGGAAAGTGATGACCCACCTAGATAGCATATTCCAAAGCAGAGACATTCCTTTGCCAACAAAGGTTCGTCCAGTCAAGGCTACGGTTTTTCCTGTGGTCATGTATGGATGTGAGCGTTGGACCGCGAAGAAGGCTGAGCGCCGAAAGAATGGATGCTTTTGAGAGAATGGTGGTGTTGGAGAAGACTCCTGAGGGTCCCTTGGACCGCAAGGAGATCCAACCAGTCCATTCTGAAGGCGACCAACCCAGGGATTTCTTCGGAAGGACTGATGCGAAAGCTGAAACTCCAGTCCTTTGGCCACCTCATGCGAAGAGTTGACTCATTGGAAAAGACTCTGATGCTGGGAGGGATTGGGGGCAGGAGGAGAAGGGGACGACAGAGGAGGAGATGGCTGGATGGCATCACTGACTCCATGGACGTGAGTCTCAGTGAACTCCGGGAGTTGGTGATGGACAGGGAGGCCTGGCGTGCCGCGCTTCATGGGGTCACCAAGAGTCGGACACGACTGAGCGACTGATCTGATCTGATCTGATCTGATGTGCTGTCCGTGATCTCACGTGCCTTTCGGGCATGGGTGATGGAGACGGACACCAAGCGGCAGGGCGGCCATCTGGCATCTCGGCCTAGAGCGGTTTCACAAGTGACATCTCAGAACCGGGGCTGAGACAGCCATCCCTCCCCGGGCCCCCCTCGGTGGCCGGGATGGGGGTGGGGTGGGGGAGTGTGAGGTTAGGGAGACGGGAGTGGGGGGGCTGGGCTAAGGGTCGGGGTCGGGGGGGGGGGGGGCGGGGGGGGGCGGCGCGCGAGGCGAGGGGACCGTCCCAGTCCCCCTGAGAAGTGAAGGCAGGTTCCGTCCCCCTGAGAACTTCCTGCCTTCAGGCGTGTGAGAGGCGTAGGTTTCTCTCCAATCCACGGCCACGCATCATTTTCCGCCCTGTTCAAAAACACAGACAAAAAACGTATTTGTTTATCTCGGCTTGTTTTCTGGCCGAGGCCAAAGACCTCTTCAAGCGTGTCCAAAGGGTCTGACAGGATGGGAGGGTGCAGGTCAATCCATGTGTCAAGAGATCCAGAGAACCTGTCACAACTGTGACTCGGGCGTTTTTCAGAAACAGGCCCATCTGGATGTATTCCCTGGACAGGAGTCACCCCAGAAGTTTCCTTGAAGGGATCGAGTTGCAGGAGTCGGGGTCGTGGCCCCGCCGCCGCCGCCGCCGCCGCCGCCGCCGCCGCCGCCGCCGCCAAAGGGCCCCCTCAGCCCGGCAGGCCGGCAGGCCGGCAGGCCGGCAGGCCAGCAGGCCCTGCAGGCAGGGGCTATTGTCTGTGGGCCCCACCCCCACCTTCCCCCACCCTCCCCCTGCAGGGCCTCGCCGGATAGCTTCATTCAAATGCAGAAAGCTTTCCAGTCAAGTCAGAGCCTCTGACTTCGCCTCGAGCTTCTCTCTATTGAATGGTGATCCGCCCCACCCAGCCATTCCATGTCTCCACCTTGAGACGGCCCCTTCGGCACCGCGCGGAGGAAGGGGGCTGGGGGGTGGGGAGGGAGGCCGAGGGACAGATTCGCCTCGTGTCAGGCCAAAGGAGTCTCCTCCTTTTGGTAACCCAGGAAACCCCGCTCACGCGTGTGAGGATCACGGACGTGCGTGGAAACAGCCACCGTCCCTTGACATCTTCCCCTCCGTGGGAGGAGGTTTTCCTCCCTGCCTGCCTTCAGAGGGACAGAAAAGGAGGGAGGGGCAGAGCGTTCCTCTGGCGCTGGCCGGCTCTTAAGTCACTTGACTCCAAAACACTCCACAGGGCACGGAGGTTCACGTGCAGTGGGGTGGGGTGGGGTGGGGTGGGGTGGGGTGGGGTGGGGACGGCGGCCTACTCCGGACCCCACCAGTTTTCCCTCCTCTTGACACTTGCCTGGAACCCATGAAAAGCTGAGCTGGTGACTGTGTGTGTGAGTGCGTGCATGTACGCGTGTACATGAGAGACGGCGCGTGTGCGTGTGCGTGTGCATGGACGTGAGAGAAAAAGAAAGGAAAAAAAAAAAAAAAAAATCCAGAAGGAAGGAAGGAAGGAAGGAGGGAAGGAGGAGGGAGGGACGAAATAGGTTAGTTCGTAGGGGCCTCCGTGTCATGGCAAGAGTTTCTGAGCACAGATCCTCCGTTCAGGGAAACAGTGATCGTATCTCCTCTCAGGAGGCCGTGATGTCGATGGACGGGTGCGGGAAAGCAGGCCTGGGGTGCAAGCCATCAGGTTTTGTGTGTGTGTGTGTGTGTTTTTTTCCCTCAGAGGCACTTGTAGGGAAACCAAGGAAACACACAGGTTCATCCCTGGAGCGGATTCGAGAAACCAGTCGGCAGAGGGAGAGGCAGTCTAGGAGGCTGATTTTTAGACGTCAGGGTCGGGCCCTGGAGCGGGTTGCCATGTCCTTCTCCAGGAGGCCTTCCTGGCCCGGGGATGGAACCCGGGTCTCCTGCATCGCAGGCAGACTCTTGACCGTGTGAGCCACCAGGGAAGCTCCGTCAGAAACATTCACCAAGTCCTCTAGCTTCCATCCGCAGGGCTTCAGGCACAGGGCCTTTTGAGTTCTCCGTCAGAAGGGCAAGAGAACATGGGACGTTGGTCCCTCCCCCCCGAGAGAGGGTTGTTTGATAACGGAGGCAGCTCGGAACACTTCAGGCTCCAGTCCCCCTCTCGGGTGAAGAACCACACGCAAAGCAACACACACACACACACACACACACACACACACACACACACACACACACACACACACATATATATAGGACACGACTCTCCTATCCGGAAGTGTGTACCCCCGTTTCACGGAAACATCCTCTGGGCCCCTAAGGAACGTGTGGCAATCACTCTGGCCAAGGAGATAAGAATCCTCCACGGAGAGTTTCTGAAGTCTGGAAGGACCAGGTCGAGAGAAAAAGAGAGACGATTCCCTTCTGCTGAGAGGGGTGCTGTATGAAGCGACCAAGGGGATGTCCATCTTTCCAAATTCCCATTTTAAACCTCGTGTCCTTTTCGGTCCTTTGTTTTTCCCTTTGTATCTGGAAAGCAACAGGTGGAACGGTAGGTCCTTTCATTATTTTCTTTCTTTCTTTCTCTCTTTCTTTCTTTCTTTCTTTCTTTCTTTTTCCTGCCTGCCTGCCTGCCTGCCTGCCTGCCTGTCCGCCCGCCCGTCCCTCCATCTGTCTTCTCTCTGTCTCTCTCGCTTTTCACTCAGGTTAGGGAATTAAAAAAAAAAAAAAAAAAGAGGACTCTGTATTTCTGCAGGTCAGGAAGCAACAGTGAAAACTAGACGTAGAACCCAACAGGCTGGTTCCAAATAAGGGAAAGGAGTCCATCAAGGCTGTCTATCGTCACCCTGCTTACTGAATGTACACGCTGAGTACACATCATGAGGAGCGCTGGGCTGGATGAAGCACAAGCTGGAATGAAGATGGCCGGGAGACATATCCATCCCCTCAGATATGCACACGACAGCACCCTCACGGCAGAAATGAAGCCCAGGGTGGGTTTCCAAAGTCGTGTTCGTTTCAGGTGTTCAGTCTTTTCCCTTGGAGAGGTTCATGCAACATCATACGTCTACTTTCCCGTGCTGGCATAGTATATAGTAGGTGCTTGTGGATTCTTTGGATGTACAGTTTATGTGTCCATGTGCAACCAGCCCTCCTAAGTGGACCGTCCTGCCCTTCCTCCCCCCGCCCCAGCCCCCCCCCCCCCCCCCCATCCTCTTTTCCTCAAGAAGTCAGGCATCCACTTCAGCCTCCTGTTCCTCAGTTCATCCAACCCCATGGAGGAAGTCATTCCTCCAGTTTTTCCATCGGTTCTCTACACCTCGCCTGATGGTGGCGGGTGACTGGAAGACTGACAGTTCTGAAGAACTTTGCAAGAGCTTTGGGTGAAGCGTGTCCATCAGTAAAGACCATGGAAGGTATGCCCCACGTGGCAAACACCATTGCTTTGAGTTGTGGTCGGTTTGCCTGGCTTCAGTGAGGGACGGAAGGGAGGCTTCCACCTTCCACAGAGAAAGCTATCCCTAGCGTACCAAGGACGTTTGACAACCCCCCGCCACCCCAGGTTACAGGCGCGACAGGTCAGACTGTAGCAATCATCATGTCCAGGGTGTATTTACAACAGGCAGACTCATCTTAAAGGCACTCTGTCCTGTGAAGGTGGAGGGAGGGGAGCGAGAGGCAGAGGGACGACGACAGAGGAAGGAAGGAGAAAAAGAGGGGACAGGAACACACAGAGTGGGGCGGGGTGGGGGGGGGTGAGGCATGTGTGGCGTGTCTGTGACATGCCCAGGTGGTGTTCCGTGGGTGGAGAGTGTGCGGCCCTGTGTGTGTGTGTGTGTGTGTGTGTGTGTGTGTGTATGGGGGGGGGGGGGGGGTAGGTGTGTGGTGTGAGTGTGTTGTGTATAGCTGCCACGGGGGGCCGTGTGGGCGGCATGGGTGTGTGCGTGTGGCGTCCGCCTGTGGGTGCGGGGGCAGAGACAGAGGCCGAGAGACACAGCCAGGCAAAGGACAACGCAGTGTGTGTGTTGGGGGGGCGGGGAGGGGGTGGTGGGGGTGGGTGGTGTGTGGCCGGTGTGAAGGGCCCTGCGTGTGTGTGGGCGGGCTGTGTGTGTGGTGTGGGCGGCATGGGTGTGTGCGTGTGGCGTGCGCCTGTGGATGCGGGTCTGGGGGGGCGGGGTCAGAGACAGAGGCCAAGAGACACAGCCAGGCAAAGGACAACAAAGTGTGTGTGTGGGGGGGGGGGGGGGGGGCGGGGCGGGGCCGGGGGGGGGGGGGAGGTGTGTGTGTGTGTGGCCAGGTGGGGGGGAGGTGTGTGTGGTGTGGGGGTGGCGGGGCGGGGTGTGAGAGTGTGTGTGTGTGTGTGCGCGCGCGCGTGCGTGTGGGCATGCATGTGGTGTGTGGGCAGAGGCAGAGCGTCACATCCAGGCATAGGACAACGCTGTGTGTGTGTGTGTGTGTGTGTGTGCGCGCGCGTGGGCGTGCGTATGTGTGTGGTGTGGGCCGGGTGTCTGTGTGTTGGGGGGGGGGGGGCGAGGCAGTGTGTGGCGTTGTGGCATGCTCAGGTGGTAGTGCGTGGGTGGTGTGTGTGGCCGTGTGAGTGTTTTGGGGTGGGGGGGGGTTGGTGTGTGGTGTGGGTTTGTTGTGTATAGGTGCCACGGGGGCGCGTGTGGGCCGCATGGGTGTGTGCGTGTGGGGTGCGCCTGTGGGTGCGGGGCGGCAGAGACAGAGGCCGAGAGAGACAGCCAGGCAAAGGACAACGCTGTGTGTGTGTGTGTGGGTGTGTGGGTGTGGTGTGAAGGGCCCTGCGTGTGGGCGGGGTGTGTGTGTGTGGTGTGGGCGGCATGGGTGTGTGTGTGTGGCGTGCACCTGTGGGTGCAGGGGCAGAGACAGAGGCCGAGAGACACAGCCAGGCAAAGGACAACAAAGTGTGTGTGGGGGGGCGGGGGGCGGGGCGGGGGAGGTGTGTGTGGTGTGGGGTGGCGGGGCGGGGTGTGAGAGTGTGTGTGTGTGTGCGCGCGCGCGCGTGCGTGTGGGCATGCATGTGGTGTGTGGGCAGAGGCAGAGCGTCACAGCCAGGCAAAGGACAACGCAGTCTGTGTGTGTGTGTGTGGTGTGTAGGGCCCTGCGTGGGTGTGGTGGGGGAGAGGGTGTGCGTGTGGGGGGCGGGGTGTTCATGGGCTGTGTGTGTGTGGGGGGGGGGGGATGCGTGTGTGTGCACGCCGTGTGGGGGTGGGGGGTGTGTGGGTGTGGGGGGGTGTGTGTGTGTGTATGGGGG
>NC_141166.1:425000-445000 GCF_055505025.1 Bos grunniens
GCGCACCCGCCCCCGCCCCACCGCCCCCAGGGGGGAGGTGGGGGGCGGGATGTTCTGCCCACGCGCTCTTGGCAGCCTCCACGGCGGCCACTGCGCACTCGGGAGGGGCAGCAGCTGGGGGGTCCGATACCCCAAGGCTCCCTCTCGGATCGCTAGAGAAGGCTTTCTCATCGAGGGCTCGCCGCCCCTCACCCGGATCGTCTCTCTCCCTCGGGCCCACGGAGGCGCTCCACGAGCCACCAGTCCTCAGCTGGGGTGGGAGGGGTCTGCGGTACAGGTAGGCGGACCACCGACACAGGAGCGTCTGCGCGGCCGGGGCCAGCGCAGAGCCCCGCGTCCCGTCCCCTGCAAGGCCTCACCCGTCAGCCTCGACGACGAGGGGAACAGGCACGCCTCTCCTACCGCCTCGACCCCCCCCCCAAAAGAGAGCCCACTCACGGGACACACACACACCACCGCGGTGGGGACCCGAGGAGGACACCGGGGTTAAGGGAAACGACACCACCGCTCGGCCTCAGGCACCTGAGCGACGACCTGGAGCGCTCCAGGAGCACCACCGAGGATCCAACGAGGCACGCTCGCGCACCCACGCGGGGGGGCACAGCGCAGCAGCGGTACAGCCCTCCCCACCGCGGGGAGGGCCGCTCGCGGAGCACACGCCGGGAAGGCGAAGCGAGAGCATCTGCTGTGTCAGAAGACCCACGGCCCCCACTGACGCCACCCGAGGCGGGGGACAGGAGACCGAAGGTCAGGGCCAGAGGCCGCAACCCAGCCCCCGCCTTCCTCCCCCTCCCCGACGGCCAGGGGGAAAAAGTCAGGCGAGGGGCCCCGCGGACAGACCGAGAAGAGCAGACACGTTCACCGGGAACACCTGTCCCTCGTCTGGCACGGCTTAGGCCCGGCCCGGGAGAGCACGACCACACCACATCGATCGGATGAGCCAAGGTGGAGCGGGGGGAAGGCACGGCGAGGACAGTCACCAGAGGGGCCCGCTTTAAGCCTCACCGGCAACCTCCGCCCCCCACCTCGCCTCAGGCGAGAGCGGCCCACGACCCCAGGAGGTTCGAGAACGCCTGACACGTGGCACGGAGCCCACAGGGCGGGGGTCGCATCTCAGCCTTCACCGGGTGCCCGCAGCGGGGAGCGCACAGGGTAGAAGACCCACGGCGCCTCGCCCCGCCGCCCTCGGGTCGCCCAGAGACCGGAGGTGGCACCACGAGTCGGGTCAGCCAGACAACACCACACAGGAGCCGGCGCACAGGCCCAGGCGGGCGGCTCCAGCGGCAAGGGCCGAACCGGGGACCAGAGCTGGCGGCCCGAAGGCCCAGAGCCCCGCGTACATCCAGAGACCCAAAGTTTCCTCGGCGGCAGACACCGAAGCAGACCGTGTCAGCACTTACCTGGTGGTAAAAAAGGCCCATTAAGGGCGACGAAATGATAGCAGCCGACAGCGGGGCCCATCCACGACTCGCATGGAGGACCCCCGGAACCTTGGCCCGGCCACCTGTCCCCAGCGCTACCCCATAAACACCAGGCCCGGAGCTCTCGTGGCGGGGGGGGGGGGGGGGCGGGGGGGTGGGGGGAGTCATCTGGTCGACCGGGGGAAGGGGAGCAGGGGGAGGGGGCGCGCGATGGCCAAAGTGGGGGCGCGGACACCCACCAAGGGAGAGGGAGCTGGCCGGGGGCGCCCTCTCCCGCTTCGCCCACACGGGTAGGGGTACCGGTCCGTCGGAGTCTCCGAACGGGGATTTGGCTTCGATGAGCATCAAGAAACAAGAAGGAAGAACCGTCAGCGAGGCGCCTCCAACGAGACGAGCGGGCCCCGACCAGGGACCGCGCCCGGGCGGGACCCAGACCGTCCTAGATGGGGCACCCAGGACGGCCCGAGCCGGTCCCCACCTCCTGACCTGGGTTCAGGGAGGTGGGGAGGGGTGAGACAAAGTCGCATCCGACGACCGAGACCCACGAAGGCACGCTGAAGGGTCGGGCGCGCCCTCCCCGGCCACCCGCGGAAGCAGGGTCCGGTCCATCCACGTCTCCGGACCCATCGGGACTTTGAAAAAGAAACAGCATGTGTGCCAGGAGACGCCTCGGGCGACCGGACCCCACGGGTTGGGGGGGGGGGGGGGGGGCGGCCGCACACGCGCCCGCCTCTCCCCGTCAACCCTCACGACTCCGGCGGGCGGGTCCCCACCTCCGGAGCGGGGCCGAGGGCGAAGCACACGCTCCTGAGGGCGGCCCAGGAGGAGTCCGGACCGCCGAGCCCGAGTCCAGGCGCTCCGGGCAGGGAAGACCCTCTCCCTGCCCACCGCGGCGGCCCGGCCCAGGGAGGGTCCGGCCGGTCCTTCTCCGCGGCCACAGGGGCACGGGGAGATGCTGGTCGACCCGGTCCGGCCACCGCAGAGCCCGGCCCCGGAGCGCCGCGACGATCACCCTCCTCAGAAACCTAGAGAACCAATCTCCGGCGACAGCAGGACGTCCCTAGGCCTCGGCGCCACCGGGACTGTCGCCGCCAGCATAGCCGGTGTCTGAGAGCTCTGCCTCGGGCCCGGCGGCTGAGTCACAACCCTCCTGAAGGGCTCGCCGAAGCTCCGGAGGGGGAGGGACAATATACAAGCGGCCGCCAGGTGGCTCCCGACAACCGGCTCGAACGTCCCGAGGACGGGTCGCTGTCGCCGGCCGCCGGGGACGCCGCAGCGCCGGCCGCCCAAACGCCCGAGCTCGGCCCGGAGCCTCCGCCGCCGAGCGACGCGACGCGACGCGACGCGACCCCGGCCGCAGAGGAAGGGAGAGGAGCCGGGAGATCTCTCCCCTGGAGGCTGCCACGAAAGAGCCGCGATCCCCCCCCCCCCCCCACGCGATTCCAGGGTGGTGGGGGGACATTCCACGGAGACGCGGGCGGGCGGCGGGGGCTCGGGGCGGGGTGGGCGGAGAGAGGGGGCACCAGTGACATCCCAGGAACCCCCGGCCCCCGGCCCCCCGAAAGAGAGGGGCGGGAGGGAGGGAGGGAGAAAAGGAGGGAAGGAGGGAGGGAGGGAGGGAGGGAGGGAGGGACCGGCAAAGCGAAACCAGGCAAGCGCTGCTGGGAGAACAAAGCCGGACTTTCGAAAGCAGACACGGACACAGACACACAAGCCTAGGAGTAAGAAAGGAAAAGAAGGAGACACTCGGACCCCCAAGAAGAGAAAACAAAACTCAACCTGGGTAGAGACACCGTGACAAAGTCCAGAGACGACACACACAAGCATGCGCGGGTGGGTGGGGAAAGTGCACTAGAGGTCAGGAGAACATGGATTTCAACACCACTGGCCACAAACAGCGGAAAGGCGGACGGCCTGGGAGGTCTGGGGTGGCAGGGCTGCGGGGGGTGGGGGGTGGGGGGTTGGGGGGTTGCGGGGAGGGTGTGGGGGGGTGGTATTGAGGGGCGTGCTGGTGAGGAGGACGGAGTCCATAGGGATCCACTAAATAAACCCCGGGTCCCGTGACAACAGCCACCTCAATGAATACATAACTTTTTCACGTAGCTCAGAAACGAAATGAGACAAAACCACCAGGCAGGAAAGTCAACTCGTGGAACTGTCCTGGCAGCTTAAAAGTCAGAGAGAGAGAGGAGAGGGAGAGGGAGAGGGAGAGGGAGAGGGAGAGGGAGAGGGAGAGGGAGAGGGAGAGGGAGAGGGAGAGGGAGAGGGAGAGGGAGAGGGAGAACGCATACACATGTGCGTATACACGTGTACATATGTATACGCACACGTCATCGCGTCTATATATACGTGCACGCAGGCGTATAAACACACACGTACGAAGGGCATGCTCACGTACACGCACGTGTCTGTGTGCGCACGTGTATGCCTAGGCGTTTCTAGTGTGCGTGTATGCTTGCGTGTATATACGCAGAGGCATCTATACACATACGTACACGGATAGACACAGGCGTGAACACACATGCTCACATGTGCAGAGACGTCGGGATACATAGGCACACACACACACATACACGCGGACGTGTCAACGCATCTAGATGCACGTATAGTGTGTATACGTGTGATGTCTGCGCACAGGTGTGGATGCACGTCTATGCGTACCCGTACGTGCATGCTTGCATAGACACACATATCTGCGTGTGTATGTGCACACGTGTATGTACACACGTATACATACGTACGGACGCATACGCAGACGTCTACAGAGAGCGTATGTACGTCCACACAGACGCACGCGAGAATCTGTGCCTACATACACACGTGTGTATGTATACGTAGACGTGCACGCATGTACGTATGTACAGGTGCCCGTGTGCATCTAGAGTGCCTATACACAGATCGATGTGCATAGATGCACACACATGTATACGCATACGCAAACGCGCGTGTGTATACGTACATGTACATGTGCATCAGTGTATGTGTGCATGTATACCCATGTGTCTGCGTGGATGTCTACGTGCGCGCGTGTGTGGTGTGTGTATCTATGGGTGTACATTCGTACATATATATACTCACAGACACACACGTACATACCCGGGCGGAAACACACATCCGTGTGTGTGTGTGTGTGTGTGTGTGTGTGTGTGTGTGTGTGTGTGTCTGTCTGTCTGTCTGTCTGTCTGTCTGTCTGTCTGTCCGGGGAAAGCACAAGCATATTGCAAAAGGGGCTTTTCTGTCCAACACCGATCAAGGCGTCAGACACCTCAACCTCCAAAAGGGAAACAACCCCCGATGAGCGAAGTGGGCAGGAGGCCCGAACAGACCCCTTCCTTCCAAAGAAAGGTGGAACAGGCAGACACCCAGAAGCACAAGGTAGAACACACATCCACGGCAGGGCTGGGCTGGGCTGGGCTGGGCTGAGCTGGGGCTCCTGGGGGTGGGGGCGGGCTCACGGAAGCACCCCACCCCGGGGCGTTTCCCTGGACAATGATCCTTCTCATTCGGAGGGGAAAGGCCCAGGAGCCGGGAATCGCAATCACGACAGCAAGTTCGAACCATCAGAGGACAGTGGCTCCTGATGGATCGAACGCGTTTTTTCTGCAGCTGAGAAAACTGTGGGCGGACTCAGAGAGATCCGATCTCATCCCCTGGCGCCTCACAGACAGAGAAACCACATCCCTAGGGAAAAGAGTCCTGCGATGTACACTCCCCCAAAGATTCCCCCATTCGACCCAACCCAGCAACTCCACAGGGTGCCCACGGAGGGAAGGGACAAAGAAGATACGGATGTGTGCATGTGTGGGATCGACCCCTATACCTAGGTCGACTTCCGTACACACATCATGATAGAACTCTGTCTGTGTGCCTATGCCTGGATCTATTCACGTGCACGCGTGCTCACGCGCATGCAGACAGACACACACACACACAGAGGAATGGGACTCAACCACCAGAAGGGAATGAAATCTCACAGTCTGCAGGAACCTGGAGAGACCTTTAGAGGGTATTATGCTACATGAAATACCTCAGATCAGTCGTTTCCATGCAGAACCTACCAAACCATACACGGTGAACAGAACCGAACCAAACAGAAACAGGCTCAGACATACTACAAAGGAACACACCGGGGCGGGGGGGGCGGGGCGGGGGGGCGGGGGTGAGGAGAGAGTGAGTGAGTGCCCCTGGCGAGGGAGACAGACGAAGTGGTGCAACCTTCCACTTATGAAATACATGAGTCACGGGCACGTCATCACACCAAATGTCATTTGCCGTGACACCAGGTGGTGACGGACAGTCACTAACTAGATGTATCCTGGTGATGGCTGTGTCATGTGCTACACTAAAACATCGTCTGTACAGCTGAAAATTAAAGGGGGGAACGACCCCCCCCCCCAAAGAAAAAGGAAAGGAAGAAGGAAGGAAGGAAGGAAGGAAGGAAAGAAGGCAAAAGTAAACGTTGGCAGTCAGTTAGACGTCCGTTTGAGAAGAGTGGGACTTGTGTGTGTGTGTGTGGGGGGGGGGGGGGGGGAGAAACTAGGGTGAGGAGGAGGAGGAGGAGGAGGAGGAGCAGGAGGAGGAGAAAGAAAAGGACCCGATTGCCTTGAGGGGGAGGAGGAGATGAAAGATCCCAAGAGTGGACAGGACGGTCAGGTGAGTGCCATAGGGAAAGGAAACGAAGCCAAGCAACCGAACACACTGCCAACGGTGGTTTTGTTCAGTCCAAGATCAAGATGGGGACAGCACGGTGTCCTCCAGCACACAGCGACACACAGGCCTCACTCGGCAGGGGGAGTTGGGGATAACCCTGAACGCCGAAGCGGACAAAAGAAGCCGTCACGTTCATCCATGGCTGAAAAGTACCATGGTCCCACGACATTCCAAACTCCTCTCAAACCATTGAAAGACTCTCTCCCTCACTCGCCGTTCAAAATGTAGAGAACAGGAAAGGAGCGAAACGATGGTGGGTGGCTGGCTGGCTGGCTGGATTTCCGTGATGGTGTGATTAGGGAACACATGGACAGAAAAGCATCCGATTCACTTGTGTAAAGAATCTCTCTTGCCTTCTCGGCCTGGTGTCTTTCCTCTGTCTGGATGATTCCCCTCCCCCACCCCACCCCCCCCCCACTCCCAGCTTGAAGATCAGCCTCCAAAACGAAGCCCTTTGTGCTCTCCAGGTCCCGCCGCCACGATCTCTTTGGAGCGCCCTTCCGAAGGGGAACGTTTTCATCCACGTCATCGCCCTGAGACAGCTTCAGCCTGTCCCTCCCCCCCCCCCCACCCACCCCCCCCCACTCCACCCCAAGCCCCCCGCCCACCCCCCCTCTCTCCCTCCTGCTCCTCTTCCCCCTCCTCTGAACTGTCGAGCTCCCCTCGCGCTGGCCTCTCACCCCACACGGTGGCAGTGTTGGCCTAGGTATGCTCAGGTGTCTCCTAACCGCATCCGAGTGGACTTGCACTGTTTCTCAGCTGCGTCGTTCAGGGACCATGTTTTTCCTGGCCTTTTCCGCGGGTGGGGGAGACCCGGACGGGCCGGGGCCAGGCGGGGTGGGGGAGCCTGCGTGTGGGGGGAAGGGTGGGGGCAGAGAGGAGGAGGAGGAGGAGGAGGAGGAGGAACAGGAACACAGCTCCCCAGCGCCAGTGTGTGCCTGCGGCCTGGAAAAGAGATCACGCACCAGGCTGGCTCCGAAAAGGGGATCGATCGGTCAGGAGACCGGGCACGTTTGTGCTTCGCCGAGTCCCTGCAGATCGGACAGGCAGTGGCAAGTGTGGGGCTTCCCACACTTAGAACTGTTCACCCATCGTGGACACAGGCGTCTGGCACACCGGGGGTTAGGCTCTCGGTGCGATCGATGTCCACAAGCCGTAGCCACTGAAACGTGTGCACCCTGGAGCCGCCGCCGCCGTGCAGAGGGAGATCTCATCCGGCTCCGCGGGTCCTTCCCGTGAGTAGGCCGGGATCTCGGGAAGCACAGACATCCAGAGCATTGAGTGAACCTGACCGTCACGCTTTCCGAGTCCAAGTGAACCCGAAGGGAGGGTCCCTCACGTGTGGGTTTGTCTCTCCATCGGAGGCATCCTCTCTTGGAGCCGATTAGGGTGCCGCGGGCCCCGTGGAGCAGAGAGGACAGAGAGTTCCCTTCGGTCCCCTGCTCCTCCCACGGGCGCGCACGGGCACGCTCCCCAACGGTCCTAGGAACATCCTGCCCCAGAGGAGCGTGCCGGCCGGCCACAGCCCACCTACAACGGAGGCGTCCGTGTCCGTCCGTGTCCGTCATCCTCGTCCAGAGTCCCCCGTCTGCCTGCCCTCGCCTTCGCGCCTGGCACTGTCCGTCCATTCTGTAGGTTCATATCGAACCTGCCCGGAGCCCGGCGGCATCTTCCCGGATCAGGGATCGATCGAAAACACCCTGTCCCCTGCCTCATCGGCAGGTGGATTCTTCACCACTGGACCACCAGGCAGGGAAGTCCCTTCACAGCCTTCTAAACTCATCTACCCCGAAACAGTCCACGTCGTCCTCCAACTCATTGGACCATCACGACTGAAATGAAGGAAAATATGTGCGTTCGAGAATGTCTTCACTCCTCAGTGCTTCTTGCTTTAGAACCACCAAGGCATCTCTCTCTCTCTCTCTCTCTCTCTCTCTCTCTCTCTCTCTCTCTCTCTCACACACACACACACACACACACACACACACGAACAGAGGTGGGCTCATAGTCCAAAAGAAACCAACGTTTGTGTGTATCCATCCCACTTGCTGTGGCTGTCGTGCCGTCGCTCATCAAAGAAGCTGATCTGATACGGAATCCGATGTCTTCTTCTCTAGGACACGTCGAGAGGCAGCAAGCGTGCCGGTGTGTGAGCACCGAAGGTCAACCCGGCATGATGGAGCCCGGCCAGGTGTGTGCTCAGAGGCCCACCTAGATTCGAACTCCAGTTCCCGGAGGGGAGCGGTGGGAACAGGAGTGTGGACTGCGAGTCCAATCCTCACCTTACAAAAAGGCAAAATCATCCCCTTCCTCCCTTATCGGCGTCTGCACGGCTCCTCCTGGACTCAGGGATCCCATCGAAAGGACGTCCAGGTTGTGTCCTTCTCCCTGGCCCGATCGTTTCGAACCTCTCCAAGAAAAAGCGGTGACGTCAAGAGATCCGTCTTGAGTTCGGGACTGGGGCTTCCCCGGGGGCCCCGTGGTCAACGATCCCGTGCCCATGCAGGAGACGTGGGTTTCGCCCCCGGTCCGGGAAGAGCCCACACGCTACCCATACGCCTCGGTGATGGAGTCTGTGCTCCAGATCCTGGCCGCTGCGAGTGTTGAGCCCACACCCAGCAGCCACTGAAGCCCACGTGCCCCGGCGCCCCTGCCCCCCAAGAGGAACCACAGCCACGAGAAGCCCAGACACACGACCGTAGAGCGACCCCCTCTCTCCACAGAGAGAGAACAGCTTGCACGGCCACGAAGACACACAGAGCACGCCCCCACAGACATCAAATACGTCCAATGATCGTCGAGCGAGACGGCCTGCCTGAGATCGGACGCGAGCGGCCAATACCTAGTCCCGTCACTCGGGAAGCTCCCCGAATCTTCTGTCGATACACATAAAGAAACCCTAGCTCACTGTGCCATGGGCAGCGCGGGGAGCTCTCCGTACAGTGCCGAGAGCACCGTGGAGACGTGACCCGTGGGCACCGTGAGCGTGACTGTTCTCACGAAGTCCCTCACAGTCCGGGCCCTGGAGATCGGCCCACGCGGACCTGCAGGCGATGGTCGGCCATCCCTCTCGGCTCCCTGCGCGCTCACGGGTCCAGGTGTGCCGTGCCCCCAGCATCCGCTCGCATCTTCTCGGCCTGTCTCCCCCGTGCCGCTCCACTGACTTGGAATCCTTCTCCCCTCTCGTCTCGTCTGACACGTTTTCTTTCCTGTTCGACCATGTCTGGCTCCCCGGGCACCACTTCCCGTCGTTCTTCTCGTCTCACCGCCCTCGTCTCGTGGAAATCATTCTCTGGGTCTCCGCTCTGTTCCCTAAGGACTCTGTCATCCCTCCACTCATCTGGGGATCGACTGGCACCTAGGCAACCCCGGTCCGTGACAACCGTGGTTCCGTGTCTATCGAATGACATGCCGACCGCAGGGGGGCTCGTGGACGCGTACGAGCCGTGGAAAGCTGGCACCGGGGAATCATCCCGAGGACACACCCTCCGGTTCCACGGTGCTCACGGGAGCGTTTGGGTCGTCGTCGTCGTCGTCGCCGTATTCCCTAAGACGTACGCAGTCGCGTGGATTCAAACGGCGTCTATTGGGAAAGCACGGATCGCTCCCCGGATCACCGGAGAAGGCCACGGCAACCCACTCCAGTCCTCTCGCCTGGAAACTCCCATGGGCGGAGGAGCCCGGTAGGCCACGGTCCACGGGGTCGGGAAGAGTCGAACACGACCGAGCGACTTCCCTTCCCCTTTTCCCTTCCACGCATCGGAGAAGGCCGTGGCAACCCACTCCAGTGTTCTCGCCTGGAGAATCCCAGGGACAGGGGGGGAGCCTGGCGGGCTGCCGGCTGTGGGGTCGCACAGAGTCGGACACGACGGAAGCGACTTAGCGGCAGCCGCAGCAGCAGCAACCGGATCACCTCAGAAGGACTTAGACACGAGTCTCGGTGGAGAGAGGATGGATCCTGCCAACCATCTCACTTCTGGGTAGACCTCGAAAGAAAATAAAACCTGAAACTCGCAGAGAGAGGCCTGCACCCCCAGGTCCATCGCAGCATCCATTCACAAGAGTCAAGATGGGGACCCAGCCCAAGTGTCCATCAAGGGAAGACTAGATCAAGAAGATACACGATCCAGGTAGAGATCGATCGATAGGGAGATCTAGGTGTCCCAGGTAGCCCCAGGAATGAACACAGTCTTACATCGTGATCGCATGGATGGGACTTAGGGAGTGATGCCCAATGAAGAAGTCAGGTAGAGAAAGAAAAAGAGTTTCTCCTGTCACTGACATGCCATGCAAGGCCACCTAAAACAATGAAAACGATCATCACAGAGCGGCTGGGGGAGGGAGACATGGGAAGATGCCGATGTAACGGCGGGCGGGGGAACTTCACGGATAAGGTACATATATACTGTCTACGTCACAAAGAGCACGGTGATTCTAAAGAATAGTATTGGTATTATCGTCGTCTCATATTCGGAGAAGGCAACGGCACCCCACTCCAGTCCTCTTGCCCGGAAAATCCCGTGGACGGAGGAGCCCGGTAGGAGCCCGGTAGGCCGCAGTCCACGTTGTCGCACAGAGTCGGACACGACGGAGCGACTTCCCTTCCCGTTTTCCCTTTCACGCCTTGGAGAAGGACATGGCAACCCACCGCAGTGTTCTTGCCTGGAGAACCCCAGGGACGGGGGTGCCCGGCGGGCTACCGTCTACGGGGTCGCACAGATTCGGACACGACGGAAGCGACGCAGCAGCAGCAGCAGCAGCAGCAGCAGCAGCAGCATTATCCTATTCGAAAGTCGCCATGACCGTGGACATGACGCATTCACTTCCCGTACAATGGAAGAAGGACACGGCAACCCACTCCAGTAGTCTTGCCTGGAAAATTCCATGGACGGAGGAGCCTGGTAGGCTACAGTCCGTGGGGTCGCAAAGAGTCCAGCACGACTGAGTGACTTCACTTTCTTTCGCATACAGTCATGGCATGTATGGGTTGTGGTCAAGCTATGAGCTACCGCTTGGGTGGTCATGAATGATTCTTTTGCAACAGACAGGTGCATCAAGTCACCATTCTGTACACGTTAGAACAGAGGATGTTGTATGTCCTTAACGAAGAACATTCTATTTCAATACACCGGGACATGACACACATAACATCACCTAGTTTTATTATCTTTCAATGAATGGTCAGTATTGGCTGCACGCCAAAAAAAAAAAAAAAAAAAAAAAAAGGAAAGAAAGAAAAAAAAGAAAGCTTTATTGTGTGTGTGGGGGGGGGGGGGGGTGGGGGGTGGGGTGGGGGGAGGGTCTTAGATATTGCCATGCAGGGACACAGATTTCAATAAAACCCAGGGAATGTTCCACAGGAAAGAGTCAGGGGCCTAGAAAGCTGAACCTCGTGAGGTTGTCAAGCCAGCTGAGAGCAATTAGGATTTGCTGTCATGCAACAAGGGACATGTTTCTTCTTCCAGGGTAGACGGTCACAAGGTATTTAGGGAAAGGGGAGGGTGTGAGAGGTATCTTGAATTTCGGGAACACTGTTTCCTTAGATGATCTGGAGGCCTCTGGGACCCAGTCAGTGCTCCAAGTGGACATTCCATCCAGACTGAGACACACGGACCTCTTCCTCGATGGCCTCCCCTCTCTATTTGGGGGAGCTCTCTCGGCCACGCTGATTCCACTTGGATGTGTCTTTCCCACGTCACACCCTTTGGCATTCAAAGATATCCTTCCATCGTTTTCTAAAGAGACCCGGTGTATGTATCTTTGGAGCGATGATGAGCATCAGACACGATCCCTCTCCGTGGCGCGGTTTCGGGCACGACACACCAAGACGGGGACACATACATTCCACGTCCCTCTCGGCCATCGAGAGAGGCCGTGTACGGCACGTGATGCCACGGGACCGGTGAGGTCCTCGGGTTCAGCCCTCCCTCGACTTGGCTGTGGTCTTTGGTTTTGTTCTGTTCCGTGTGTGCTTTCTGACCCACGTGATCTCTCCGGATAGGGCACCCCATCCAAGCTCAAACCCATCGAGTCTGTGTGACTCCTATTCACGCATCAGGTGGGGATATCGACGCCCTCCACGTGGATCCATCACAATCGCCGTTCTGGGTTCAGGAGGATCCTGTTGTGTGTTCTGGGCGCGCTACGTGCTGTCCGTGTGAACTGTGGAATGAGGTTCGTGACATTGAACAGGAGACAGGGATCAAGACCATCCCCATGGAAAAGAAATGCCACAAAGCAAAATGGCTGTCTGGGGAGGCCTTACACATAGCTGTGAGGAGAAGAGAAGCGAAAACAGAGGAGAAAAGGAAAGATACACACATCTGAATGCAGAGTTCCAAAGAATAGCAAGAAGAGATAAGAAAGCCTTCTTCAGCGATCAATGCAAAGACATAGAGGAAAAGCACAGAATGGGATAGACTAGGGATCTCTTCCAGAAACTCAGAGATACCAAAGGAACATTTCATGCAAAGATGGGCTCGATACAGGACAGAAATGGTATGGACCCAACAGAAGCAGAAGATATTCAGAAGAGATGGCAAGAATACACAGAAGACCCTTACAAAAACGATCTTCACGACCCAGATAATCACGATGGTGTGATCCCTGACCTAGAGCCAGACATCCTGGAATGTGAAGTCAAGTGGGCCTTAGAAAGCATCACTACGAACAAAGCTAGTGGAGGTGATGGAATGCCAGTGGAGCTCTTCCAAATCCTGAAAGATGATGCGGTGAAAGTGCTGCACTCAATATGCCAGCACATTTGGAAAACTCAGCAGTGGCCACAGGACTGGAAAAGGTCCGTTTTCATTCCGATCCCAAAGAAAGGCAATGCCAAAGAATGCTCACACGACCGCACACTTGCACTCATCTCACACGCTAGTAGAGTCATGCTCAAAATTCTCCAAGCCAGGCTTCAGCAATATGTGCACCGTGAACTTCCTGATGTGCAAGCTGGTTTTCGAAAAGGCAGAGGAACCAGAGATCCGATTGCCAACCTCCGCTGGATCATGGAAAAAGCAAGAGAGTTCCAGAAAAGCATCTATTTCTGCTTTCTTGACTATGCCAAAGCCTTTGACGGTGTGGATCACAGTAAACTGTGGAAAATTCTGGAAGAGATGGGAATACCAGACCACCTGACCCGCCTCTTGAGAAATCTGTACGCAGGTCAGGAAGCAACAGTTCGAACTGGACATGGAACCACAGACTGGTTCCAAATAGGAGAAGGAGCTCGTCAAGGCTGTCTATCGTCACCCTGTGTATTTAACTTATACGCAGAGAACATCATGAGAAACGCTGGACTGGAAGACACACACGCTGGAACCAAGATTGCCGGGAGAACTATCAATCACCTCGGATGTGCAGATGACACCACCCTCATGGCAGAAAGTGAAGAGGAACTCAAGAGCCTCTTGATGACAGTGAAAGAGGAGAGTGAAAAAGTGGGCTTAAAGCTCCACATTCAGAAAACGAAGATCACGGCATCCGGTCCCATCACTTCATGGGAAATAGATGGGGAACCAGTGGACACGGTGTCAGACTTTATTTTTCTGGGCTCCAAAATCACTGCAGATGGTGACTGCAGCCATGAACTTAAAAGACGCTTACTCCTTGGAAGGAAAGTGATGACCCACCTAGATAGCATATTCCAAAGCAGAGACATTCCTTTGCCAACAAAGGTTCGTCCAGTCAAGGCTACGGTTTTTCCTGTGGTCATGTATGGATGTGAGCGTTGGACCGCGAAGAAGGCTGAGCGCCGAAAGAATGGATGCTTTTGAGAGAATGGTGGTGTTGGAGAAGACTCCTGAGGGTCCCTTGGACCGCAAGGAGATCCAACCAGTCCATTCTGAAGGCGACCAACCCAGGGATTTCTTCGGAAGGACTGATGCGAAAGCTGAAACTCCAGTCCTTTGGCCACCTCATGCGAAGAGTTGACTCATTGGAAAAGACTCTGATGCTGGGAGGGATTGGGGGCAGGAGGAGAAGGGGACGACAGAGGAGGAGATGGCTGGATGGCATCACTGACTCCATGGACGTGAGTCTCAGTGAACTCCGGGAGTTGGTGATGGACAGGGAGGCCTGGCGTGCCGCGCTTCATGGGGTCACCAAGAGTCGGACACGACTGAGCGACTGATCTGATCTGATCTGATCTGATGTGCTGTCCGTGATCTCACGTGCCTTTCGGGCATGGGTGATGGAGACGGACACCAAGCGGCAGGGCGGCCATCTGGCATCTCGGCCTAGAGCGGTTTCACAAGTGACATCTCAGAACCGGGGCTGAGACAGCCATCCCTCCCCGGGCCCCCCTCGGTGGCCGGGATGGGGGTGGGGTGGGGGAGTGTGAGGTTAGGGAGACGGGAGTGGGGGGGCTGGGCTAAGGGTCGGGGTCGGGGGGGGGGGGGGCGGGGGGGGGCGGCGCGCGAGGCGAGGGGACCGTCCCAGTCCCCCTGAGAAGTGAAGGCAGGTTCCGTCCCCCTGAGAACTTCCTGCCTTCAGGCGTGTGAGAGGCGTAGGTTTCTCTCCAATCCACGGCCACGCATCATTTTCCGCCCTGTTCAAAAACACAGACAAAAAACGTATTTGTTTATCTCGGCTTGTTTTCTGGCCGAGGCCAAAGACCTCTTCAAGCGTGTCCAAAGGGTCTGACAGGATGGGAGGGTGCAGGTCAATCCATGTGTCAAGAGATCCAGAGAACCTGTCACAACTGTGACTCGGGCGTTTTTCAGAAACAGGCCCATCTGGATGTATTCCCTGGACAGGAGTCACCCCAGAAGTTTCCTTGAAGGGATCGAGTTGCAGGAGTCGGGGTCGTGGCCCCGCCGCCGCCGCCGCCGCCGCCGCCGCCGCCGCCGCCGCCGCCAAAGGGCCCCCTCAGCCCGGCAGGCCGGCAGGCCGGCAGGCCGGCAGGCCAGCAGGCCCTGCAGGCAGGGGCTATTGTCTGTGGGCCCCACCCCCACCTTCCCCCACCCTCCCCCTGCAGGGCCTCGCCGGATAGCTTCATTCAAATGCAGAAAGCTTTCCAGTCAAGTCAGAGCCTCTGACTTCGCCTCGAGCTTCTCTCTATTGAATGGTGATCCGCCCCACCCAGCCATTCCATGTCTCCACCTTGAGACGGCCCCTTCGGCACCGCGCGGAGGAAGGGGGCTGGGGGGTGGGGAGGGAGGCCGAGGGACAGATTCGCCTCGTGTCAGGCCAAAGGAGTCTCCTCCTTTTGGTAACCCAGGAAACCCCGCTCACGCGTGTGAGGATCACGGACGTGCGTGGAAACAGCCACCGTCCCTTGACATCTTCCCCTCCGTGGGAGGAGGTTTTCCTCCCTGCCTGCCTTCAGAGGGACAGAAAAGGAGGGAGGGGCAGAGCGTTCCTCTGGCGCTGGCCGGCTCTTAAGTCACTTGACTCCAAAACACTCCACAGGGCACGGAGGTTCACGTGCAGTGGGGTGGGGTGGGGTGGGGTGGGGTGGGGTGGGGTGGGGACGGCGGCCTACTCCGGACCCCACCAGTTTTCCCTCCTCTTGACACTTGCCTGGAACCCATGAAAAGCTGAGCTGGTGACTGTGTGTGTGAGTGCGTGCATGTACGCGTGTACAT
Organism: Bos grunniens; assembly: GCF_055505025.1. Lineage (NCBI taxonomy): Eukaryota > Metazoa > Chordata > Mammalia > Artiodactyla > Bovidae > Bos > Bos grunniens. Next base: position 440,722 of record NC_141166.1, read on the forward strand.
GAGAGACGGCGCGTGTGCGTGTGCGTGTGCATGGACGTGAGAGAAAAAGAAAGGAAAAAAAAAAAAAAAAAATCCAGAAGGAAGGAAGGAAGGAAGGAGGGAAGGAGGAGGGAGGGACGAAATAGGTTAGTTCGTAGGGGCCTCCGTGTCATGGCAAGAGTTTCTGAGCACAGATCCTCCGTTCAGGGAAACAGTGATCGTATCTCCTCTCAGGAGGCCGTGATGTCGATGGACGGGTGCGGGAAAGCAGGCCTGGGGTGCAAGCCATCAGGTTTTGTGTGTGTGTGTGTGTGTTTTTTTCCCTCAGAGGCACTTGTAGGGAAACCAAGGAAACACACAGGTTCATCCCTGGAGCGGATTCGAGAAACCAGTCGGCAGAGGGAGAGGCAGTCTAGGAGGCTGATTTTTAGACGTCAGGGTCGGGCCCTGGAGCGGGTTGCCATGTCCTTCTCCAGGAGGCCTTCCTGGCCCGGGGATGGAACCCGGGTCTCCTGCATCGCAGGCAGACTCTTGACCGTGTGAGCCACCAGGGAAGCTCCGTCAGAAACATTCACCAAGTCCTCTAGCTTCCATCCGCAGGGCTTCAGGCACAGGGCCTTTTGAGTTCTCCGTCAGAAGGGCAAGAGAACATGGGACGTTGGTCCCTCCCCCCCGAGAGAGGGTTGTTTGATAACGGAGGCAGCTCGGAACACTTCAGGCTCCAGTCCCCCTCTCGGGTGAAGAACCACACGCAAAGCAACACACACACACACACACACACACACACACACACACACACACACACACACACACACATATATATAGGACACGACTCTCCTATCCGGAAGTGTGTACCCCCGTTTCACGGAAACATCCTCTGGGCCCCTAAGGAACGTGTGGCAATCACTCTGGCCAAGGAGATAAGAATCCTCCACGGAGAGTTTCTGAAGTCTGGAAGGACCAGGTCGAGAGAAAAAGAGAGACGATTCCCTTCTGCTGAGAGGGGTGCTGTATGAAGCGACCAAGGGGATGTCCATCTTTCCAAATTCCCATTTTAAACCTCGTGTCCTTTTCGGTCCTTTGTTTTTCCCTTTGTATCTGGAAAGCAACAGGTGGAACGGTAGGTCCTTTCATTATTTTCTTTCTTTCTTTCTCTCTTTCTTTCTTTCTTTCTTTCTTTCTTTTTCCTGCCTGCCTGCCTGCCTGCCTGCCTGCCTGTCCGCCCGCCCGTCCCTCCATCTGTCTTCTCTCTGTCTCTCTCGCTTTTCACTCAGGTTAGGGAATTAAAAAAAAAAAAAAAAAAGAGGACTCTGTATTTCTGCAGGTCAGGAAGCAACAGTGAAAACTAGACGTAGAACCCAACAGGCTGGTTCCAAATAAGGGAAAGGAGTCCATCAAGGCTGTCTATCGTCACCCTGCTTACTGAATGTACACGCTGAGTACACATCATGAGGAGCGCTGGGCTGGATGAAGCACAAGCTGGAATGAAGATGGCCGGGAGACATATCCATCCCCTCAGATATGCACACGACAGCACCCTCACGGCAGAAATGAAGCCCAGGGTGGGTTTCCAAAGTCGTGTTCGTTTCAGGTGTTCAGTCTTTTCCCTTGGAGAGGTTCATGCAACATCATACGTCTACTTTCCCGTGCTGGCATAGTATATAGTAGGTGCTTGTGGATTCTTTGGATGTACAGTTTATGTGTCCATGTGCAACCAGCCCTCCTAAGTGGACCGTCCTGCCCTTCCTCCCCCCGCCCCAGCCCCCCCCCCCCCCCCCATCCTCTTTTCCTCAAGAAGTCAGGCATCCACTTCAGCCTCCTGTTCCTCAGTTCATCCAACCCCATGGAGGAAGTCATTCCTCCAGTTTTTCCATCGGTTCTCTACACCTCGCCTGATGGTGGCGGGTGACTGGAAGACTGACAGTTCTGAAGAACTTTGCAAGAGCTTTGGGTGAAGCGTGTCCATCAGTAAAGACCATGGAAGGTATGCCCCACGTGGCAAACACCATTGCTTTGAGTTGTGGTCGGTTTGCCTGGCTTCAGTGAGGGACGGAAGGGAGGCTTCCACCTTCCACAGAGAAAGCTATCCCTAGCGTACCAAGGACGTTTGACAACCCCCCGCCACCCCAGGTTACAGGCGCGACAGGTCAGACTGTAGCAATCATCATGTCCAGGGTGTATTTACAACAGGCAGACTCATCTTAAAGGCACTCTGTCCTGTGAAGGTGGAGGGAGGGGAGCGAGAGGCAGAGGGACGACGACAGAGGAAGGAAGGAGAAAAAGAGGGGACAGGAACACACAGAGTGGGGCGGGGTGGGGGGGGGTGAGGCATGTGTGGCGTGTCTGTGACATGCCCAGGTGGTGTTCCGTGGGTGGAGAGTGTGCGGCCCTGTGTGTGTGTGTGTGTGTGTGTGTGTGTGTGTGTATGGGGGGGGGGGGGGGGTAGGTGTGTGGTGTGAGTGTGTTGTGTATAGCTGCCACGGGGGGCCGTGTGGGCGGCATGGGTGTGTGCGTGTGGCGTCCGCCTGTGGGTGCGGGGGCAGAGACAGAGGCCGAGAGACACAGCCAGGCAAAGGACAACGCAGTGTGTGTGTTGGGGGGGCGGGGAGGGGGTGGTGGGGGTGGGTGGTGTGTGGCCGGTGTGAAGGGCCCTGCGTGTGTGTGGGCGGGCTGTGTGTGTGGTGTGGGCGGCATGGGTGTGTGCGTGTGGCGTGCGCCTGTGGATGCGGGTCTGGGGGGGCGGGGTCAGAGACAGAGGCCAAGAGACACAGCCAGGCAAAGGACAACAAAGTGTGTGTGTGGGGGGGGGGGGGGGGGGGCGGGGCGGGGCCGGGGGGGGGGGGGAGGTGTGTGTGTGTGTGGCCAGGTGGGGGGGAGGTGTGTGTGGTGTGGGGGTGGCGGGGCGGGGTGTGAGAGTGTGTGTGTGTGTGTGCGCGCGCGCGTGCGTGTGGGCATGCATGTGGTGTGTGGGCAGAGGCAGAGCGTCACATCCAGGCATAGGACAACGCTGTGTGTGTGTGTGTGTGTGTGTGTGCGCGCGCGTGGGCGTGCGTATGTGTGTGGTGTGGGCCGGGTGTCTGTGTGTTGGGGGGGGGGGGCGAGGCAGTGTGTGGCGTTGTGGCATGCTCAGGTGGTAGTGCGTGGGTGGTGTGTGTGGCCGTGTGAGTGTTTTGGGGTGGGGGGGGGTTGGTGTGTGGTGTGGGTTTGTTGTGTATAGGTGCCACGGGGGCGCGTGTGGGCCGCATGGGTGTGTGCGTGTGGGGTGCGCCTGTGGGTGCGGGGCGGCAGAGACAGAGGCCGAGAGAGACAGCCAGGCAAAGGACAACGCTGTGTGTGTGTGTGTGGGTGTGTGGGTGTGGTGTGAAGGGCCCTGCGTGTGGGCGGGGTGTGTGTGTGTGGTGTGGGCGGCATGGGTGTGTGTGTGTGGCGTGCACCTGTGGGTGCAGGGGCAGAGACAGAGGCCGAGAGACACAGCCAGGCAAAGGACAACAAAGTGTGTGTGGGGGGGCGGGGGGCGGGGCGGGGGAGGTGTGTGTGGTGTGGGGTGGCGGGGCGGGGTGTGAGAGTGTGTGTGTGTGTGCGCGCGCGCGCGTGCGTGTGGGCATGCATGTGGTGTGTGGGCAGAGGCAGAGCGTCACAGCCAGGCAAAGGACAACGCAGTCTGTGTGTGTGTGTGTGGTGTGTAGGGCCCTGCGTGGGTGTGGTGGGGGAGAGGGTGTGCGTGTGGGGGGCGGGGTGTTCATGGGCTGTGTGTGTGTGGGGGGGGGGGGGATGCGTGTGTGTGCACGCCGTGTGGGGGTGGGGGGTGTGTGGGTGTGGGGGGGTGTGTGTGTGTGTATGGGGGGAGGGGGGAGGTGTGTGGTGTGAGTGTGTTGTGTATAGCTGCCACGGGGGGCCGTGTGGGCAGCATGGGTGTGTGCGTGTGGCGTCCGCCTGTGGGTGCGGGGGCAGAGACAGAGGCCGAGAGACACAGCCAGGCAAAGGACAACGCAGTGTGTGTGTTGGGGGGGCGGGGAGGGGGTGGTGGGGGTGGGTGGTGTGTGGCCGATGTGTAGGGCCGTGCGTGTGGGTGGGTGGGTGGGGGGGGGCGGGGGGGAATGCATGTGGTGTGTGGGCAGAGAGGCAGAGCGTCACAGCCAGGCAAAGGACAACGCTCTGTGTGTGTGTGTGGGTGGGTGTGGTGTGAAGGGCCCTGCGTGTGTGTGTGTGTGGGGGGGGGGGGGGGGGGTGTGTGTGTGTGGTGTGGGCGGCATGGGTGGGTGCGGGGGCAGAGACAGAGGCCGAGAGACACAGCCAGGCA